>NC_057795.1:64292460-64592460 GCF_018294505.1 Triticum aestivum | reverse complement strand
GATCCTAGTGCCGAACGGATAGCACCTCCGCGTTCAACACACGTACAGCCCGGTGACGTCTCCCATGCCTTGATCCAGCAAGGAGAGAGGGATAGGTTGAGGAAGACTCCATCCAGCAGCAGCACAACGACGTGGTGGTGGTGGAGGAGCGTGGTGATCCAGCAAGGCTTCGCCAAGCACCGCGAGATATGAGGAGAAAGAGAGGTAGGGCTGCGCCAACTGGAGAAGAGACTTCGTGTGTTGGGCTACCCCTTTGCCTCCACTATATATAGGAGGAGGGGGGGGGGCTGTGCCCCCACCTAGGGTTCCACCCTAGGGGCGGCGGCCAGCCCAAGATCCCATCTGGGGGGTGGCCAAGGGAGGGGAGAGTGCAAACTTGCCCCCCAAGTTAGGTGGGTGCGCCCCCTCCCCAAACCCTAGGCGCCTTGGGCCCTTGTGGGGGCGCGCACCAGCCCACCTGGGGCTGGTCCCCTCCCACACTTGGCCCATGCTGCCCTCTGGGGATGGTGGCCCCACTTGGTGGACCCCCGGGACCCTCCCGGTGGTCCCAGTACGTTACCGATAAAATCCGAAACTTTTCCGGTGACCAAAACAGGACTTCCCATATATAAATCTTTATCTCCGGACCATACCGGAACTCCTCATGACGTCCGGGATCTCATCTGGGACTCCGAACAACATTCGGTAACCACATACAAACTTCCTTTATAACCCCAGCGTCATCGAACCTTAAGTGTGTAGACCCTACGGGTTCGGGAACCATGCAGACATGACCGAGATGTTCTCCGGTCAATAACCAACAGCGGGATCTGGATACCCATGTTGGCTCCCACATGTTCCACGATGATCTCATCGGATGAACCATGATGTCAAGGACTCAATCGATCCCGTATACAATTCCCTTTGTCTAATGGTATTGTACTTGCACGAGATTCGATCGTCGGTATACCGATACCTTGTTCAATCTCGTTACCGGCAAGTCTCTTTACTCGTTCCATAACACATCATCCCGCGATCAACTCTTTGATCACATTGTGCACATTATGATGATGTCCTACCGAGTGGGCCCAGAGATACCTCTCCGTTTACACGGAGTGACAAATCCCAGTCTCGATTCGTGCCAACCCAACAGACACTTTTGGAGATACCTGTAGTGCACCTTTATAGCCACCCAGTTACGTTGTGACGTTTGGTACACCCAAAGTATTCCTACGGTATCCGGGAGTTGCACAATCTCATGGTCTAAGGAAATGATACTTGACATTAGAAAAGCTTTAGCATACGAACTACGATCTTTGTGCTAGGCTTAGGATGGGGTCTTGTCCATCACATCATTCTCCTAATGATGTGATCTCGTTATCAATGACATCCAATGTCCATGGTCAGGAAACCGTAACCATCTATTGATCAACAAGCTAGTCAACTAGAGGCTTACTAGGGACATGGTGTTGTCTATGTACCCACACATGTATCTTAGTTTCCTATCAATACAATTATAACATGGATAATAAACGATTATCATGAACAAGGAAATATAATAATAACTAATTTATTATCTTAGTTTCCCACTTGCACTAGAGTCAATAATCTAGTTCACATTGCCATGTGATTAACAGTCGCAGGTCACATCGCCATGTGACCAACATTCAAAGAGTTTACTAGTGTCATTAAACTAGTTCACATCGTCATGTGATTAAGACTCAATGAGTTCTGGGGTTTGATCATGTTTTGCTTGTGAGAGAGGTTTTAGTCAACGGGTCTGCAACATTCAGATCCGTATGTACTTCGCAAATCTCTAGGTCATATTGTAAATGCTGCTTCCACGCTCCACTTGGAGCTATTCCAAATGGTTGTTCCACTATACGTATCCGGCTTCTCTACTCAGAGCTATCCGGATAGGTGTTAAGCTTGCATCGACGCAACTGTTTACGTCGAACTCTTTATCACCTCCATAACCGAGAAACATATCCTTATTCCTCTAAGGACAATTTTGACCGCTATCTGATGATCCACTCCTTGATCACCTTTGTACCCTCTTGCCATATATGTAGCAAGGCACACATCAGGTGCGGTACACAGCATAGCATACTGTAGAGCCTACGTCTAAAGCATAGGGGACGACCTTCGTGTTGGGTTTCGTAGTAATTTCAACAGTTTTCCTACGCACACGCAAGATGATGTGATGCATAGCAACGAGGGAAGAGTATTGTCTACGTACCCAACGCAGACCGACTGCGGAAGCGGTGACACGACGTAGAGGAAGTAGTCGTACGTCTTCTCGATCCAACCGATCAAGCACCGAAACTACGACACCTCCGAGTTCGAGCACACGTTCAGCTCGATGACGATCCCCGGACTCCGATCCAGCAAAGTGTCGGGGAAGAGTTCCGTCAGCACGACGGCGTGGTGACGATCTTGATGAACTACAGTAGCAGGGCTTCGCCTAAACTCCGCTACAGTATTATCGAGGAATATGGTGGCTGGGGGTGCCGCACACGGCTAAGGAATAGATCACGTGGATCAACTTGTTGTGTCTTTGGTGCTAGCCCTGCCCCTCTATTTATATGTTGAGCCCCGGGGTCGAAACTTGGAGTAAAAGCCTCCTCAAAGTCGGTTTTGCCCGAAAGGCAAGAGTCCCACTCGGACTCCAGGACCAAACGCCACAATCCTTGGCGTCTGGCCCAGACGCCATGGGCCTCGGCGTCTGGCCCAGGGCCAGACGCCAGGGTCTCCGGCGTTTGGCCCCCTGGCCTCCGCAAAACTCCTTTTGCACCGACCTAAAGCCTCATGGGCTTGACCCCTTGGCCTAACCATATCATCCAATATATGAATCTTTACGTCTCGACCATTTCGAGACTCCTCGTCATGTCCCCGATCTCATCCGGGACTCCGAACTCCTTCGGTACATCAAAACATGTAAACTCATAATATAACTGTCATCGTAACCTTAAGCGTGCGGACCCTACGGGTTCGAGAACAATGTAGACATGACCGAGACACGTCTCCGGTCAATAACCAATAGCGGGACCTGGATGCCCATATTGGCTCCTACATATTCTACGAAGATCTTTATCGGTCAGACCGCATAACAACATACGTTGTTCCCTTTGTCATCGGTATGTTACTTGCCCGAGATTCGATCGTCGGTATCCAATACCTAGTTCAATCTCGTTACCGGCAAGTCTCTTTACTCGTTCCGTAATACATCATCTCACAACTAACATATTAGTTGTAATGCTTGCAAGGCTTATGTGATGTGTATTACCGAGAGGGCCCAGAGATACCTCTCCGACAATCGGAGTGACAAATCCTAATCTCGAAATACGCCAACCCAACATCGACCATTGGAGACACCTGTAGTACTCCTTTATAATCACCCAGTTACGTTGTGACGTTTGGTAGTACCCAAAGTGTTCCTCCGGTAAACGGGAGTTGCATAATCTCATAGTCATAGGAACATGTATAAGTCATGAAGAAAGCAATAGCAACATACTAAACGATCGGGTGCTAAGCTAATGGAATGGGTCATGTCAATCAGATCATTCTACTAATGATGTGACCTCGTTAATCAAATAACAACTCATTGTTCATGGTTAGGAAACATAACCATCTTTGATTAACGAGCTAGTCAAGTAGAGGCATACTAGTGACACTTTGTTTGTCTATGTATTCACACATGTATTATGTTTCCGGTAAATACAATTCTAGCATGAATAATAAACATTTATCATGATTATAAGGAAATAAATAATAACTTTATTATTGCCTCTAGGGCATATTTCCTTCAGTCTCCCACTTGCACTAGAGTCAATAATCTAGTTCACATCGTCATGTGATTTAACACCAATATTCATATCTGTATATGATTAACACCCATAGTTCACATCATCATGTGACCAACACCCAAAGGGTTTACTAGAGTCAATAATCTAGTTCACATCGCTATGTGATTAACATCCAAAGAGTACTAAGGTGTGATCATGTTTTGCTCGTGAGAGAAGCTTAGTCAACGGGTCTGTCACATTCAGAGCCGTATGTATTTTGCAAATATTCTATGTCTACAATGCTCTGTACGGAGCTACTCTAGCTAATCGCTCCCACTTTCAATATGTATCCAGATTGAGACTTAGAGTCATCTGGATCAGTGTAAAAGTTTGCACTGATGTAACTTTTACAACAAACTCTTTTATCACCTCCATAATCGAGAAACATCTCCTTAGTCCTTACTAAGGATATTCTTGACCAATGTCCAGTGATCTACTCCTAGATCACTATTGTACTCCCTTGCCAAATACAGAGCAAGGTATACAATAGGTCTGGTACAAAGCATAGCATACTTTATAGAACCTATGACTGAGGCATAGGGAATGACTTTTCATTCTCTTTCTATTTTCTGCTGTGGTCGGGATTTGAGTCTTACTCAATTTCATACCTTTGCAACACAGGCAAGAACTCTTTCTTTAACTGTTCCATTTTGAACTATTTCAAAATCTTGCCAAGGTATGTACTCATTGAAAATCTTATCAAGCGTCTTGATCTATCTCAATAGATCTTGATGCTCAATATATAAGTAGCTTTTTACTGAGGTCTTTTCTTTTTAAAGAACTCCTTTAAAACACTCCTTTATGCTTTGCAGAAAAATTCTACATCATTTCTGATCAACAATATGTCACTCACATATACTAATCAGAAAGGCTGTAGTGCTCCCACTCACTTTATTGTAAATACAGGCTTCATCGTAAGTCCATATAAAACTATATGCTTTGATCAACTTATCAAAGCGTATATTCCAACTCCGAGATGCTTGCACCAGTCCATAGATGGATCGCTGGAGCTTGCACATTTTGTTAGCACCTTTAGGATTGACAAAACCTTCTGGTTGCATCATATACAACTCTTCTTAATAAATCCATTAAGGAATGCAGTTTTGACATCCATTTGCCAGATTTCATAAAATGTGGCAATTGCTAACATGATTCAGATAGACTTAAGCATCGATACGAGTGAGAAAACCTCATCGTATTCAACACCTTGAACTTGTTGAAAAACTTTTGCAACAAGTCGAGCTTGGTAGATAGTAACACTACTATCAGTGTCCGTCTTCCTCTTGAAGATCCATTTATTTAACATGGCTTTGCTGATCATCGAGCAAGTCAATCAAAGTCCATACTTTGTTGTCATACATGGATCATATCTCAGATTTTATGGCCTCAAGCCATCTCGCGGAATCTGGGCTCATCATCGCTTCCTCATAGTTCGTAGGTTCATCATGGTCTAGTAACATGACTTCCAGAACATGATTACTACACCACTCTGGTGCAGATCTTACTCTGGAAGACCTACGAGGTTCTGTAGTAACTTGATCTGAAGTTTTATGATCAATATCATTAGCTTCCTCACTAATTGGTGTATTTGTCACAGGAACTGATTTCTGTGATGAACTACTTTCCAATAAGGGAGCAGGTACAGTTACCTCATCAAGTTCTACTTTCCTCCCACTCACTTCTTTCGAGAGAAACTCCTTCTCCAGAAAGGATCCATTTTTAGCAACGAATATCTTGCCTCCGGATCTGTGATAGAAGGTGTACCCAACAATTTCCTTTGGGTATTCTATGAAGACGCACTTCTCCGATTTGGGTTCGAGCTTATCAGGATGAAACTTTTCCACATAAGCATCGCAGCCCCAAACTTTAAGAAACGACAACTTGGGTTTCTTGCTAAACCACAGTTCATATAGTGTCGTCTCAGCGGATTTAGATGGTGCCCTTTTAACGTGAATGCAACTGTCTCTAATGCATAACCCCAAAACGACAATGGTAAATCAATAAGAGACATCATAGATCGCACCATATCCAATAAAGCGCGGTTACAACGTTCGGACACACCATAACATTGTGGTGTTCCAGGTGGCGTGAGCTATGAAACTATTCCACATTGTTTTAATTGAAGACCAAACTCGTAACTCAAATATTCGTCTCCGTGATCAGATCACAGAAACTTTATTTTCTTGTTACGATGATTTTTCCACTTCACTCTGAAATTCTTTGAACCTTTCAACTATTTCAGACTTATGTTTCATCAAGTAGATATAACCATATCTACTCAAATCATCTTGTGAAGGTCAGAAAATAACGATACTTGCCACGAGCATCAACACTCATTGGATCGCATACATCGGTATGTATTATTTCCAATAAGTCAGTAGCTTGTTCCATTGTTCCGGAGAACGGAGTTTCAGTCATCTTGCCCAAAAGGCACGGTTCGCAAGCATCAAATGATTCATAACCAAGTGATTCCAAAATCCATCTTTATGGAGTTTCTTCATGCGCTTTACACCGATATGACCCAAACGGCAGTGCCACAAATAAGTTGCACTATCATTATTAACTTTGCATCTTTTGGCATCAATATTATGAATATGTGTATCACTATGATCGAGATCCAATGAACTATTTTCATTGGGTGTGTAACCATATAAAGTTTTATTCATGTAAACAGAACAACAATTTATTCTTTTACTTAAATGAATAACCGTATTACAATAAACATGATCAAATCATATTCATGCTCAACGCAAACACCAAATAACACTTATTTAGTTTCAACACTAATCCCGAAATTATAGGGAGTGTGCGATGATGATCATATCAATCTTGGAACCACTTCCAACACACATCGTCACTTCACCCTTAACTAGTCTCTGTTTATTCTGCAACTCCCGTTTCGAGTTACTAATCTTAGCAACTGAACTAGTATCAAATACTTAGGGTTTGCTATAAACACTAGTAAAGTACACATCAATAACATGTATATCAAATATACTTATGTTCACTTTGCCATCCTTCTTATCCGCCAATCACTTGGGGTGATTCCGTTTCCGGTGACCAGTCCCTTTGCAGTAGAAGCACTTAGTCTCAGGCTTAGGACCAGACTTGGGCTTCTTCACTTGAGCAGCAACTTGCTTGCCGTTCTTCTTGAAGTTCCCCTTCTTCCCTTTGCCCTTTTCTTGAAACTAGTGGTCTTATCAACCATCAACACTTGATGTTTTTCTTGATTTCTACCTTCATTGATTTCATCATCACGAAGAGCTTGGGAGTTGTTTCCGTTATCCCTTGCATATTATAGTTCATCACGAAGTTCTACTAACTTGGTGATGGTGACTAGAGAATTCTGTCAATCACTATCTTATCTGGAAGATTAACTCCCACTTGATTCAAGCGATTGTAGTACCCAGACAATCTGAGCACATGCTCACTAGTTGAGCGATTCTCCTCCATCTTTTAGCTATAGAACTTGTTGGAGACTTCATATCTCACAACTCGGGTATTTGCTTGAAATATTAACTTCAACTCCTGGAACATCTCATATGGTCCATGACGTTCAAAACGTCTTTGAAGTCCCGATTCTAAGCCGTTAAGCATGGTGCACTTAAACTATCAAGTAGTCATCATATTGAGCTAGCTAAACGTTCATAACGTTTGCATCTGCTCCTGCAATAGGTCTGTCACCTAGCGGTGCATCAAGGACATAATTCTTCTGTGCAGCAATGAGGATAATCCTCAGATCACGGATCCAATCCGCATCATTGCTACTAACATCTTTCAACACAATTTTCTCTAGGAACATATCAAAATAAACACAGGGAAGCAACAACGCGAGCTATTGATCTATAATTTGCAAAATACTACCAGGACTAAGTTCATGATAAATTTAAGTTCAATTAATCATATTACTTAAGAACTCCCACTTAGACAGACATCCCTCTAATCCTCTAAGTGATCACGTGATCCAAATCAACTAAACCATGTCCGATCATCACGTGAGATGGAGTAGTTTCAATGGTGAACATCACTATGTTGATCATATCTACTATATGATTCACGCTCGACCTTTCGGTCTCCGTGTTCCGAGGCCATATCTGCATATGCTAGGCTCGTCAAGTTTAACCTGAGTATTCTGCGTGCGCAACTGTTTTGCACCCGTTGTATTTGAACGTAGAGCCTATCACACCCGATCATCACGTGGTGTCTCAGCACGAAGAACTTTCGCAACGGTGCATACTCAGGGAGAACACTTCTTGATAATTTAGTGAGAGATCATCTTATAATGCTACCGTCAATCAAAGCAAGATAAGATGCATAAAAAGATAAACATCACATGCAATCAATATAAGTGATATGATATGGCCATCATCATCTTGTGCTTGTGATCTCCATCTCCGAAGCACCGTCATGATCACCATCGTCACCGGCGCGACACCTTGATCTCCATCGTAGCATCGTTGTCGTCTCGCCAATCTTATGCTTCCACGACTATCACTACCGTTTAGTAATAAAGTAAAGCATTACATCGCGATTGCATTGCATACAATAAAGCGACAACCATATGGCTCCTGCCAGTTGCCGATAACTCGGTTACAAAACATGATCATCTCATACAATAAAATTCAGCATCATGCCTTGACCATATCACATCACAACATGCCCTGCAAAAACAAGTTAGACGTCCTCTACTTTGTTGTTGCATGTTTTACGTGGCTGCTACGGGCTTAAGTAAGAACCAATCTCACCTACGCATCAAAACCACAACGATAGTTTGTCAAATAGACTCCGTTTTAACCTTCGCAAGGACCGGGCGTAGCCATACTTGGTTCAACTAAAGTTGGAGAGGCAGTCGCCCGCAAGCCATCTCTGTGCAAAGCACGTCGAGGGAACCGGTCTCGCGTAAGCGTACGCGTAAGGTTGGTCCGGGTCGTCTCGTCCAACAATACCGCCGAACCAAAGTATGACATGCTGGTAGGCAGTATGACTTGTATCGTCCACAACTCACTTGTGTTCTACTCGTGCATATAACATCAACATAAATAACCTAGGCTCGGATGCCACTGTTGGGTTTCGTAGTAATTTCAAAAAATTTCCTACGCACACGCAAGATCATGTGATGCATAGCAACGAGGGGAGAGTATTGTCTACGTACCCAACGCAGACCGACTGCGGAAGCGATGACACGACGTAGAGGAAGTAGTCGTACGTCTTCTCGATCCAACCGATCAAGCACCGAAACTACGGCACCTCCGAGTTCGAGCACACGTTCAGCTCGATGACGATCCCCGGACTCCGATCCAGCAAAGTGTCGGGGAAGAGTTCCGTCAGCACGACGGCGTGGTGACGATCTTGATGAACTACAGCAGCAGGGCTTCGCCTAAACTCCGCTACAGTATTATCGAGGAATATGGTGGCTGGGGGCGCCGCACACGGCTAAGGAATAGATCACGTGGATCAACTTGTTGTGTCCTTTGGTGCTAGCCCTGCCCCTCTATTTATATGTTGAGCCCCGGGGTCGAAACTTGGAGCAAAAGCCTCCTCAAAGTCGGTTTTGCCCGAAAGGCAAGAGTCCCACTCGGACTCCAGGACCAAACGCCACAATCCTTGGCGTCTGGCCCAGACGCCATGGGCCTCGGCGTCTGGCCCAGGGCCAGACGCCAGGGTCTCCGGCGTTTGGCCCCCTGGCCTCCGCAAAACTCCTTTTGCACCGACCTAAAGCCTCATGGGCTTGACCCCTTGGCCTAACCATATCATCCAATATATGAATCTTTACGTCTCGACCATTTCGAGACTCCTCGTCATGTCCCCGATCTCATCCGGGACTCCGAACTCCTTCGGTACATCAAAACATGTAAACTCATAATATAACTGTCATCGTAACCTTAAGCGTGCGGACCCTACGGGTTCGAGAACAATGTAGACATGACCGAGACACGTCTCCGGTCAATAACCAATAGCGGGACCTGGATGCCCATATTGGCTCCTACATATTCTACGAAGATCTTTATCGGTCAGACCGCATAACAACATACGTTGTTCCCTTTGTCATCGGTATGTTACTTGCCCGAGATTCGATCGTCGGTATCCAATACCTAGTTCAATCTCGTTACCGGCAAGTCTCTTTACTCGTTCCGTAATACATCATCTCACAACTAACATATTAGTTGTAATGCTTGCAAGGCTTATGTGATGTGTATTACCGAGAGGGCCCAGAGATACCTCTCCGACAATCGGAGTGACAAATCCTAATCTCGAAATACGCCAACCCAACATCGACCATTGGAGACACCTGTAGTACTCCTTTATAATCACCCAGTTACGTTGTGACGTTTGGTAGTACCCAAAGTGTTCCTCCGGTAAACGGGAGTTGCATAATCTCATAGTCATAGGAACATGTATAAGTCATGAAGAAAGCAATAGCAACATACTAAACGATCGGGTGCTAAGCTAATGGAATGGGTCATGTCAATCAGATCATTCTACTAATGATGTGACCTCGTTAATCAAATAACAACTCATTGTTCATGGTTAGGAAACATAACCATCTTTGATTAACGAGCTAGTCAAGTAGAGGCATACTAGTGACACTTTGTTTGTCTATGTATTCACACATGTATTATGTTTCCGGTAAATACAATTCTAGCATGAATAATAAACATTTATCATGATTATGAGGAAATAAATAATAACTTTATTATTTCCTCTAGGGCATATTTCCTTCACTTCGTCCTTTCTCTCTTTTCTACCATGGTCGAGCTTTAAGTCTTAACTTCGTACCTTACAACTCAGGCAAGAACTCCTTCTTTGACTGATCCATCTTGAACACCTTCAAGATCATGTCAAGGTATGTGCTTATTTGAAAGTACCATTTAGCGTTTTTGATCTATCCTCATAGATCTTGATGCTCAATGTTCAAGCAGCTTATTCCAGGTTTTCTATTGAAAAATACCTTTCAAATAACCCTATATGCTTTCTAGAAATTCTACATCATTTCTGATCAACAACATGTCAACAGCATATACTCATCAGAAATTCTATAGTGCTCCCATTCACTTCTTTGGAAGTACAAGTTTCTCATAAACTTTGTATAAACCCAAAATCTTTGATCATCTCATCAAAGCGTACATTACAACTCCGAGATGCTTACTCCAGTCCTTAGAAGGATCGCTGGAGCCAGCATACCTTTTAGCATCCTTAGGATCGACAAAAACTTTCTGATTGTATCACATACAACCTTTCCTTACGAAGACTGGTAAGGAAACTCGTTTTGACATCCATCCGCCAGATTTCATAAATGCAGCTAATGCTAACATGATTCAGACGGACTTAAGCATCGCTACAGATGAGAAAATCTCATCGTAGTCAACTACTTGAACTTGTGAAAAACTCTTCGCCACAAGTCGAGCTTCATAGACGGCGACATTACCATCCAAGTCCGTCTTCTTCTTAAAGATCCATTTATCTCAATGGCTTGCCGATCATTGGGCAAGTCCACCAAAGTCCATGCTTTGTTCTGATACATGGATCCTATCTAGGATTTCATGGCTTCTAACCATTTGTCGGAATTTGGGACGACACCTCAGTGTTGTTCGCGCCTTTGGGAGAGGAGGCCGTCGGGAGAGTCTTGCTGTCCATCGCATCTGGGTCCAGCGAATCGTCTGACGAGGATCGCTCGATGTCGGACCCAGCCGGACTGCGGAATATGTGACTCATTACATTAATGCTATGCAAAAGTGAGACTAGATATATGAATGTGTCCGGGTTTCTTTGTACTCTCACGATTTGGCCAGGGGCTTGACCCTGGGTTCCCACTCTGGGCTGCTGTCGGCGACTGGGGTAGGCTCGTCTGGAAGGGATGCTTTCCCCTTCTTAGACGTATCGGCCTCCAAACTTGTGGAGGCCGTCCTCTTCTTTCTCCCCCTCGCAGGGGGGGACTGGTTTTCCTCTTCTTCTTCCTCTTCCTCGTATTTTTTGGTGGAGGAGTTGGCCTTGGTGTCTTCGGATATCATGTCCGAAGTACCCTTACGATGAAGCTGCCTCTGGTCTCCTTGGCCTCCTTCTTGGCCTTCTTCTTCGGCACCTTATATGGCGCCGGGACTAGCATCTTCATCAGAAGTGGGCCAGCCTGTTCTTCAGGCAGCGGAGCCGGATAGTAGATCCGCTATGCCTTCTTCGTCCAGCCGTGGGAGAATCGTTAGGGAAATATTAGGTGTTTTCCCCAAGGTATGCAAATAAGGGATACATCTTGAAAACATATAAAGACTTACCAAACTTGCGGGGCGGGACAATTTGTGCCCACGATCCTTGGTGGTATCCGGCCACGACTTGCCAGACTTGAAAAGCACCTTCTAGATGTCTTTGTGCATCGTGCCAAAGAACTCCAGCAGGGTTTGGTGCTTGGTCGGATCGAACTCCCATAGATTGCAAGCACGGCGTTGACAGGGAAGGGTCCGGCGAACTAGCATCACCTGTACCACATCAACAAGTTTGATATTCTTTTGCTCCATGCTCTTGATACACGCTTGGAGTGGCGTCAGCTCGTCTGACGTAGACCAGTCTAGGCCCTTTTTGGGCCAGGACATGAGCCGCAGGGGGGCTCCGGATCGGAATTCGGGGGCGGCGGCCCATTTGGTGCCGCGTGGCTCGGTAACATAGAACCACTATTGCTGCCAACCTTTGATGGACTCATTAAATTTACCTGATGGCCATTTGACGTTGGGAATCTTGCTCACCATGGCTCCTCCGCACTCGGCATGTTCGCCGCCTACCACCTTTGGCTTCATGTTGAAAATCTTTAGCCACAGTCCGAAGTGTGGCGGGATGCGGAGGAAGGCCTCGCACATGATGATGAATGTCGAGATGTTGAGGAAGGACTTAGGGGATAGATCACGGAAATCTATCCCGTAATAGTACATAAGGCCGCGAACAAATGGGTGAAAGAGGGGAATCCTTACCCTTTATAAAGGCAGTAAAAATCATGCGCCTCCCCACTCGCCCTAAAACTCGCTTACTTGCCAAGCGCCATGCTGATGGCACGGTTAGGTTACCCATGCCCGCATTGATGAGAACCCCGTGATAAGGGGACATGATCTCTACTTTGACAAGACGTGCCAATAAGCTGCGCCTCAAAATACGGAGGGGCGGGATAAAAACGGTTCGGATAAAGACCGAGCCGTGGCATGATGTCACGCTATGTGTAGTCAGCAGATTGGACTCGTGGGATATTATACTCTCTATAGTGATATGGGGTTTTTGTTTTGCAGAGTCGAACACGATTCTTATATTTCAAGATCTATTTGAAGTATTCGGAGAAGGAACCCGCCTTGCAATGCCGAAGACAATCTGCGCGCCGGACTCATCGTCATTGAAGCCTGGTTCAGGGGCTACTGAGGGAGTCCTGGATTAAGGGGTCCTCGGACAGCCGGACTATATGCGTATGCTGGACTGTTGGACTATGAAGATACAAGATAGAAGACTTCGTCCTGTGTCCGGATGGGACTCTCCTTTGCGTGGAAGGCAAGTTTGGCAGTTAAGATATGAAGATTCCTTTCTCTGTAACCGACTCTGTGTAACCCTAGCCCCCTACGGTGTCTATATAAATCGGAGGGTTTAGTCCGTAGGACAACAACAATCATAACCATAGGCTAGCTTCTAGGGTTTAGCCTCTACGATCTCGTGGTAGTTCTACTCTTGTAATACTCATATCATCAAGATCAATCAAGCAGGAAGTAGGGTATTACCTCCATCGAGAGGGCCCGAACCTGGGTAAACATTGTGTCCCCCGCCTCCTGTTACCATTAGCCTTAGACGCACAGTTCGGGACCCCCTACCCGAGATCCGTCGATTTTGACACTAATAGTGAGGCCCCTCTTCGGCATGCGCCATGAGGAGACTAGGTGGCCCCACCAGAGCCTTGTGAGGCCACCTCGCGAGGCGGCCTCCTGAGGCCCCCTCATGGGGGCAAGCGAGTCAAGAGTGGCTCGGTTGGTCGCAGGGCCCTGCACCTTCACGTGTGTGACGCGCGCGGCGACGAGAGGCGCCAGAGGCATACCAGCAGCCGCGGATGAAGAGGGTTTCCTCTTTGGTGATAAGGGAGGAAGGCTAGCATGCCGGTTCCCAAAGCAATCCCCAAAGGTTGCCTATTCGATGCAAGAGGACCAAGACGACGGACGAATAGGGCGGAGGTCATCACCGAGCCTACTGGCGCATCATGGACGAAGGCTTTGGAGGCGAAGACCACCTTTTGTCCAGATGGACTGCGCCCCTATCCCCCTTCAAATCGCCGTTTTGTGGCATCCATGGGAAGAGGACCAAGGCTTGTATAAAGCGGGGGAGGGGGGTGCTGCCGTAGAGGAGGTCGACCATTCTAGCTCTTGAGCACGTGTACTCTTGTCTTCTCCACCGCGATAGCAATCCACAAACCAAGCAGGAGTAGGGTTTTCACACCGCAAAGTGGCCCGAACCTGGGTAACTGCCGTGTCTCCAGCTGCTCCCGCTAGCTCGCTCCGGTCATAGCTCCGCGGCGGTTCGTTGTAGGAAAGCTCTTAATTAGGGCGTCAAGAACAAGTGCACCCCAGAGTTCGAACCTTAGGGTCCCCGGAGCCCTGATTCCGACAGCGGCCCCTGCACTTGTCGGTTATCAACCGTCTCCATGTCCGAGTAAACTCCCTAGTTCTCGGGGATATGGAGGAACCCTAGTGTGTATGGAATGAATACCGATACGATACATGATCCTCTTTTGAATGTTTATGTTAATGTTCTTCCAGATGTTGTGTGAAAGTCAAACACACACATTTGCCTTTATGGATGAGAAGGACATTACTACCAATGCGATGATGGGTTGAAGAGGTACGTGCGCTGACAAAAGCTACCTCCCGCCTTCCTTGACCTCTTGATAGGGGAATAGCAAGAGACCTCCTTTAAGTCGCCCCCACGAGTAGCTATTGTGCTAAACAGATTCAAAATACTCTAACCAGTTCATGAACTTTTGATTGATATCCAACACAATATATTTGCATATTTACAGAAATGAAGAGAAAACATATTTTAAGCTTATACTAACAAAAGGATTAGCAGATAGTTTCGCTAAACAAATTCAAAATTTGACATTTTTCAAAAAAAAAAGTCTAGTAAATAATACATGTTTTCAGTAGTAGTCTCGGAAATTTGGAACTTAAGTGGACAAGCAGCCTGGGAGATAATGACTATTTAGCTAGACCGATCCAAAAGTTTGTTCAAAATTTAATATATTTCAAAAAGTACAAAAAAATATCTTGCAAATACTTGATGTTTCCAGCAGTAACCTGGGATTATTTAAGGTTACTCTGACAAAAGGATTATGAGGTAATTTTATTTCCTTTAAAATGATGCTTTATTTTCTCGTCGTTAACTTTGAGCCTGGGAAATGCATCGGAGCTCCTAGGTGCCATGCACCCCTATATGTGTATAGTATTAAAAAATATCAAGAAAATAAAAAAAATGAGTTTTGGGATATTAAACCAAGGTGCCTGTTATACACCCATGTTCAGTTTCATGGGGAACGGATGTCCGTCATATCTGTGGCAAAGAAAATACGGTCCACCATACGATCATCTAAATGTTTCCACATGAAATTGAACACGGATATACAACGGACACCCAGGTTTGATATCTTAAAATTTCAGATTTTTTTTTAAATTTTGTTGTATATTTTTTAATGTTATATTCATATAGGGGTGTGTGGCACCCGGGAGCCACAAGTGCTCATCCTTTTGAGGCCGCCCTATATTATTTTTCTGGATTCGTCATTGCGAGTGGGTCTCCGTTGAAAGAACATCGCGAGAGAACCTAAAATACATAATCCAGGAAATATGAAAGCACCCGTGCGAGGATGCGTTGGTTTCACTTTCACCATAAAGAATCAAACCATCCTAAGCTACGCTTAATTCGTACTCCTTCTGTTCCGAATTACTTGTCTTGGATTTGTCTAGATACGGATGTATCTAACACTAAAATGAGTCTAGATACATCTGTATCTAGACAAATCCAAGACAAGTAATTCAGAACGGAGGGAGTACTTACTAGGAACATACTCGTTGGCCATGAGCACGATAAAATGGATCGAACTCTAAAACAAATCGCCTTGTGCAAAGAAAGCGACCAGCAGACGTTCGCTCCCTATGTATTCAGACGGCCGGCCTAGACGATACTATTGGTCCTTTTCTTTTCTCGGCTAGTGGTTCTGGCTGCGCCAGTTAGCTAAGGTGGATCGAAAGCAACGTGTGACCAATGGTTGCTGGTGTTTCGTATTCGACTGGTTGGTCTTTCATGCGCACTGTTCACGTGGGCTAAATCCTGCTCTAACTCCATGGGCTCGACCTAGCTAGAAAGCTTTCTATTTTGGCCGGCGAGCTCATTCTACGTGAACTAAATGTATGATCGACATATGTGGTAAGCAATGCAAGCTAATTCAAAAAAATAATTAGTGTGTCATTAATTTCTCAAAAAAAAAAGTGTGTTGCTAGAACTCAATAGTTTTACGTGATTGTTTTTAGCCGGTAGGTAGAGTTAATCAATGTGTCACTGGTACCCAGCAGTTTTATGTATTTGTCCATGGTACACGTTATACGTGTGAAACTAAAACACAGAGTGTTCACTAGTTTGCTAACTGGTAAACATCCCTTTAGAGAGTACCCCGGATAAAATGTACACATGAAAGAAATAACAATGCGCACAGTGAAACAGCATATAACGGTGGTACAAAAGAGAAGTGCAAAAGCGTGGTAGAATCGAAGGCGTCACACACTCATGTGAAAATGTTCTAGGCATTTAAATCCGATTTTGATTTTTTTCCAGGGGAAATTCGATTTTGATTTAGACGCCCTTTCCATAACAAAATTTTGGAATTATAAAAACCTTAGTTTTAAAGGCTAACATGTTTATTGTATAAGTTTTTGTTCCTTGAACAAATGAGAACATAGAAAATCAAAAAGTGTTTACACTTGATCATAGAGTGAATGCCCATCGGTTGGTACTTTCATTACTATATTTTGTAGGATTTTGCTTGTTGGGTCCTAACTCAACAAGTGGATTTTGAACAGCATGAATTCAATTTAATAAAAAGTAAAAAATGTATCTTTCTCACAAAGTTATATTTTTTAAGCACATGTTGCACATTGCACTAAACTAAGTTTAAAATTCCGAAGAACAACTTAGAACATCTCCAGCCGTTCGCCCCCCCCCCCCCCCCCCGGGGCTGATGGTAACAGGAAGCAAGGGACACAATGTTTACCCAGGTTCGGGCCCTCTCGATGAAGGTAAAACCCTACTTCCTGCTTGATTAATATTGATGATATGGGTAGTACAAGAGTAGATCTACCACGAGATCGTAGACGCTAAACCCTAGAAGCTAGCCTATGATGATTATGATTGTAATTGTGATCGGCCTTCTAAGGACCAACCTCTCCGGTTTATATAGACACCGGAGATGGCTAGGGTTTACATGGAGTCGGTTACAAGGAAGGAAATACAATATCCGGATCGCCAAGCTTGTCTTCCACGCAAAGGAGAGTCCCCTCCGGACACGGGACGGAGTCTTGAGTCTTGTATCTTCACGCTCCAATAGTCCGGACGATGTATATAGTCCGGCTGTCCAGATAGCCCCTATTCCAGGACTCCCTCAGTAGCCCCTGAACCAGGCTTCAATGACGATGAGTCCGGCGCGCAGTCTTGTCTTCGGCTTTGCAAGGCGGGTTCCATCTCCGAATACTCCAAAGTACCTGTTATGATGAATAGTGTCCGGCTTCCCATCAATGTTGTACTCCTCAGCTTCAGTGCCTCAATAATGACCCTCTCCACGTGTCGAGCGAATGCGAGGAGCCGAGGCATTTTTGCATTCGTCACCCCCGATCCTTCGGGCTAACCATCTATTTGAAGAGACGGGGATTCTCAGATCCAAACCTCACTCTCCCCCCTCGAGCAAGCATCCAACAGAGCGCTCCGGAAAAACCATTCCAACATGGCTGGTCGTCGTAGCTCTTCTTCTCGCTCTCCTCGCTCCAAGACAGGGGACTGGGAAGAATGTTCAGTTCCTCATAACCATTTGATAGATTTACAAACCCAAGGGTTTCTCCCACCGGCGTTCATGGTCCCCGTCCGAGCCGGAATAGCCACCTATAATGGCGGGGAACAAGAGGAGGGATCTCCTAATCCATCTCCAGAGGAGCGAATATGCCTCATCCCGCATCTGCTAAGGGGCGTCGGGTTTCCCATCCAGCCGTTCCTTCGCGTGCTCCTGGAGTTCTACGGCCTCCAGTTGCACAACTTTACCCCTGCCTCTGTACTACATATAGCAGTGTACGTTGCCCTTTGCGAGTTATTTCTAGGCTGCGAGGCTCACTTCGGGTTATGGAAGAAGCTATTCTGCCTTGTCCCCCGCAATCAGGGAGAATCCCTATGTCAAGTGGGCGGAGCCGAAGTATGGCACATTGCCGAGACCGGATACCTATCCGGCACTCCCAAGAAGGCACTAGAGAACTAGCCTTCGGAGTGGTTTTATATCGACAACGTTCCCCTTCCGGATCCAGTCCGGACAGGTCTCGCCAATTTCAGTAACGCCCCGCCGAGGGCACGTCTAAGTTGGCGCCCCCGGGGCCCCCAAGAGGAGGAGACCAGGGAAATACACTTCCTGATGAGTAGGATAAAGTTACTGGCCAAATCCGGACTGACGATAGTCGAGGTTATGGCAATATGCATAATGTGGGGAGTGCAACCGCTTCAATATCGGGGGAAGCCCATGTGGCACTTCAACGGGGAAGATGATGCCACCCGCTGTGGCCGTAAGGCTCCGGACTCCGCCATTGCTCTGGCAAGGATATTGTCCGATTTATACAAAGGAGAAGAGGAAGAATTCCTTCACATTAAACCGCGGGATGGATTCTCCATGTACAACCCCCCAGACTGGGTAAGTCATCATTCCTTTCCCCGCTTCACTTATTGTGGCGTTTCTTCGCTAAGATTATCTGCCTCGATATTTCCAAGTAGGAACTGAGGAGGGCCATAGAAGGAATCTCCAGCCCCTCCCCGTAGCCAGAGGACCCCGGAAGGGCCCTAGATCCAGGACTCGAAGAAGATCCAGATATTACCGTGGAGCTTGTCAACAGGACATTTTATCAGGCGAGCTGCGATGGCGCCTCAGTAGCTATTATTGCCGACTATCCCGGACTGCTACCTATGTCGCGCGTAAGCCAAGCCGAAAACCCTATCCTCTTAAGAGGAATCCTTTCTGATGTCATGCCTTACCCCTGAAGTGTCGTGTTTTTGCAGAGACGATGGTCGGAGCGCGGGGCCGAGCCCCTAGGGACCCGTCAGCCTCGGGCGTTCGGATCGGGCAGGCTCAAGAGGAAGGCGGCTAGGGTCGAAATGCCGCTACAGAGGTAAGGCAAAAACCTGTCCTGCGATTATTGTATTTGAAGTATAACAACGCCCTTTGTGTCCCGACAGGAAGAGGAGTAGCCGGACTATATCTGGGGATCCTGCCAATCACGCCTCCACCAGCCGGATTCCAGAACTGACTTCGAGAGCGGAGGCGGACGTGGGGCCGATGCCGCATAGTTCTCCGACAGAGGACGCGGATATGCCCTCTGCCACGAATTCCGAAGTAGAGAGCACCATGAATCACCGGCGCCGACGGGCCGTACTTCACAACAACATCTTCTCCGAAGAGGTATTTAATGCTTTCAATTCGGGAGACGCATACATCCCAGCTGCTCAAGGCGGGCTTGCCCGAGCGACGGACCAGTATACTAAAGATATACAGGTAAGAAAATTTGATAAGCATGTATAGTAGTAGACCCTGAGACTTGAAACGGTTGGAACAACTGTTTTAAGGATCAATTTATGCACATGTCTTTGTAGATAAGAATGAGCAATTGTCTCGGGAGCTGGAGGAGTGTAAGGCCCAGCTGAGGGCCACGGTTGCCAAGTTAGAGGAATCCCAGAAGGCCTCATCTGGTAACATTTGTCTCAATTGTACGAAGATGCACCAGTTAGTAAATGGATGGTATGACAAGTCTAACAGAAAATTCTGCAGACAATCCCGGGGTGAATCCAGAGGGCGTAAGAGATGACGAGTTGCATCCCAAAAGGCAGCTAAAGGCTGGCGAGCGCGTTCTTATGCAAGTTAGGCAGGAGAAGAACAATCTTCAAGATGCCAATGTCCGGCTGAACGTGCAGTTAAAAGACGTCCGCGCTCAGCTGGCGGGCTACGTAAAGGAGAACAAAAGGCTTCGACGCGACATTTATGGTAAGTGCCTAGACGAACTGTAGTATAGTTCGGCGAGGAGGTATATTGAAAGATTTTTCTTGTAGGAACGTTAACGGGTCGCCCTGAGGAGGAGATGCCCTTATCTGCAGGCGATTTACTGCAAGACCTCTCACAACTGCACGAGCGAGCTCGGCAGGTGATGCAGGGTGTTGCTCAGGCCTTGTGGCCATCAAGCTTCCTGCCTAATGGCATGGGGGAGCTTGTGCATATGCTTCAAGGAGCACGGCAGCGCTTCCGATTGTGGAAGATGTCAGCCTACCGGCAAGGTGCAAGAGAGGCCTGGGCAATGGTAAAGACGCGCTACACCAAGCTGGACCCAAACCATATGGTCGAAGTTGGACCGGCGGGGCCGGATGGGCAAGAAATTCCCGTGAGTCTGGTATATGACTAGGTAGCGTTAGCTGCAAGGTATTCTCGACAGGATTGTAAGCTAGATAGCCTGTTGGATGGTATAGAGGAGGAACATAGTCAGTCCAAGTTACTATGTAATTCAATGGACATAAGTAGTCCCTAGCCGGATTAAAATCATTTGTCATGGCGGACCGTTTCGCTTCAGCCCCCGGATCCTACAGTCCGGGGTGTGTCTGAATACCCGCTAAGTTATACAGAACCGGGGTATGCGTGGAAACCAGGCGTAGGGGTCATAAGTTCTTGAACAGACAAATACCCAACTAGATATGTTATATTACATGGATAGTAAGAAACATCTTCCAAGGAGAATAGTTCTGTTAGGGGTTCCTTTCCCTGGGTACGCATGCGGCGATGCACATGTCCGGACTGCGAACAAGGGCGCAGGATACAAAACTTCTGGGGATTTACGTTGTAATAAACGAATACATCTTTTGTTCACCGACTGAATATTCTCTTAAGGACACTAGCTTTCGGCTTCACCCAGTCTGAGGTACACATCCGGATGAACCGGCAGTAACAATCGCAGAGGTGCTCCCCTTATGCCCTAGCCGAATTAACGGGAACGTAGGGCATAAACACAAGAGCCAGGCAACCCAGCTTGGCCACATCTTAAGTCATATCGATTCATATAATGGTGAAGAAAAGGCACATATGAAAAAATAAACACATATGTGATGTGCAAAAAGCCATTAGAGTAATTATTTTTGGCTTCCGTATAGGAAGCCCCCAGGTATTGCATACACACATAGTGTGGCCGGAGCGATCCGGAAGTCCGTACTGTATTAAATACTTTGTGTGAAGAGGAAAAAAGATCGAGAAAGGAAAAGGGAGGGAGCATAATTAAAAAGGAGGGGGTAAGGAGACGAACACTGAGTTCGGCGCTAGGCATAAAATCTCCGGAGTCTGGCCGCGTTCCATGGGTTCGGCTCGAGTCTGTTATCGGATGCATTACGTAAGCGGTACGCTCCTCCGGTGAGAACTTTGTCAATGATGAAGGGACCTTCCCACTTGGGTTTGAGCTTGTCCTTCTTCTTCTCCGGTAGGCGTAGAACGAGCTCACCAATATTATAAATTTTGGCCCGCACTTCTCTGCTTTGGTATCATCGAGCCTGCTGCTGATAGAATGCGAAGCGGGCTTTTGCAACGTCGCGCTCCTCCTCCAGGGCATCCAAGTTATCCTGCCGATCTAACTTGGCTTCCTTCTCTTCGTACATGCGTACGCATGGCGAATCATGTATTATGTCGAAGGGTAGTACTGCTTCCGGGCCGTACACCATAAAAAATGGTGTATATCCGGTGGTGCAATTCGGCATGGTCCACAGCCCCCAGATTATGGAGTCGAGCTCTTTGACCCAGTGTGTGTCCGACTCTGTCAAGGATTGCACTAGTCTGGGTTTGATGACGCTCATGATTAGACCGTTTGCCTGTTCGACTTGGCCGTTTGTTTGGGGATGGTAGACGGAAGCGTAATCAAGCTTAATGCCCATTTTGCCGTACCAAGTTTTCACTTCATCGGTTGTGAAATTTGAGCCATTATCAGTGATGATGCTGTGGGGACACCGTATCGGTGTACGAGCCCGGATATGAAGTCTATCACTGGTCCGGATTCGACCGTTTTGACTGGTTTGGCTTCTATCCATTTGGTGAACTTGTCCACCATGACCAATAAGTATTTTTTCTTATGGCTTCCCCCTTTAAGAGGTCTGACCATATCCAGCCCCCAGACCATGAAGGGCCAAGTTATGGGGATTGTTTGGAGAGCGGTAGGCGGCATATGACTCTGATTGGCAAAGAGCTGGCAACCAACACAGTGTTGGACAAGGTCCTGTCCGTCTGCTCGGGCCGTTGGCCAATAGAAGCCTATATGGAAGGCCTTGCTGACTAGTGCTCGAGCCGTGGCGTGGTGCCCGCCCAGTCCGGCATGGATTTCAGCCAAGAGCTGCCGCCCTTCCTCTTCGGAGATGCACCTTTGGAGCACTCCGGTCGCACTTTTCTTATAGAGTTCCCCTTCATGGACTTTGTGAGCTTTAGAACACCGGACGATGCAGTGTGCTTCATTTTGGTGTTCGGGGAGCTCCTGCCTATTTAGGTAGGCCAAGAAAGGCTCAGTCCACGGGGCGATTACAGCCATGATTTCATGGGCCGAAGATGTTATTTCGGTGGTAGAGCCTCCAATTATGTCTGATAGTTCGGAATCTGGGGGTGTATTCGGATCCGTGCTAGTATTGCCGGACTCCCCTTCCCATACCACAGATGGCTTGAACAACCTTTCCAGGAATATGTTAGGTGGGACAGGGTCGCGTTTAGCACCGATGCAGGCGAGGATATCCGCCGCTTGATTGTTTTCTCGAGCCACATGGTGGAATTCGAGCCCCTCGAACCGAGATGACATTTTGAGGACGGCATTACAGTAGGTCGCCATTTTTGCATCCTTGGCATCAAAGTCTCCATTTATTTGCGATATTGCGAGGTTTGAATCCCCGCGCACTTCTATGCATTGAATGCCCATGGAGAATGCCATCCGATGACCGTGCAACAAAGCCTCGTATTCGGCTGCATTGTTGGAGTCTGTGTATAATATTTGGAGGACGTACTGGACCGTGTCTCCGGTGGGAGACGTCAGGACTACACCTGCTCCCAATCCGGCCAACATTTTAGAGCCGTCGAAGTGCATGATCCAGTTAGAGTACGCGCCGTACTCTTTCGGGAGTTCGGCTTCTGTCCATTTGGCGACAAAGTCAGCTAGTACTTGCGACTTAATGGCTTGCCGTGGCTTGTATGTTATGTCGAACGGAAGGAGCTCGATGGCCCATTTAGCGATCCGGCCTGTAGTGTCGTGGTTATTTATTATGTTGTTGAGTGGTACTTCGGAGGCCACCGTAATCGAACACTCTTGAAAGTAGTGTCGTAGTTTCCGGGATGCCATGAAGACCGCGTATGCTATTTTTTGATAGTGTGGGTATCGGGATTTGCATGGGGTGAGGACCGTGGATACGTAATAAACTGGCTTCTGGAGCGGGAACTTGTATCCGTCAACCTCTCGTTCGACGACGAGTACTACGCTTTCAACTTGATGTGTTGCAGCTATGTACAGCAGCATAGGTTCGCCGATATTTGGCGCTGTTAGGACTGGATTACTGGCCAATAAGGTCTTTATTTCGTCGAGTCCGGCTGCGGCTGCATCCGTCCACACAAAGTGTTCGGTGCGCCGAAGAAGGCGGTAAAGAGGTAATGCCTTTTCTCCTAACCTGGAGATAAAGCGGCTCAAAGCAGCCATGCATCCAGCTAGTTTCTGGATGTGCTTGAGGTCTGTTGGTATAGCCAACTGCGACAGAGCTCGGATTTTTTTCGGATTCGCTTCAATTCCTCTATTGGAAACAATGAAGCCCTGCAGTTTCCTAGAAGGGACGCCAAAAACGCATTTTTCCGGGTTCAGCTTGATGTCGTATGTTCAGAGGTTATCGAACGTAAGCCTCAAGTCATCTATTAGGGTTTCGACGTGTCCATTTGTTATGACCACGTCGTCCACATATGCCTCCACTGTTTTTCCGATCTTTTACAGGCATGTTTGAATCATGCGTTGATAGGTTGCGCCGGCATTCTTAAGCTCGAAAGGCATAGTGTTGAAGCAAAAAGGGCCATATGGCGTTATGAAAGCTGTTGCAGCTTGGTCGGACTCTGCCATCTTTATTTGATGGTATCCAGAGTATGCGTCAAGGAAACACAGCGAGTCATGTCCTGCTGTGGCGTCGATGATTTGATCGATGCGAGGGAGGGGAAAGGGATCCTTGGGGCAAGCCTTATTGAGGTCTTTGAAGTCAACGCATAGGCGCCAGGATTTGTCCTTCTTTGGTACCATTACCATATTTGCCAGCCAATCCGGATGTTTGATATCTCTAATGAATCCGGCCTCGAGTAGCTTGGCTAGCTCTTCCCCCGTGGCTTGCCGTTTGGGCTTTGAAAACCGCCTTAGGGTCTACTTGATAGGTTTGTATCCTTTTAGTATATTGAGGTTGTGTTCGGCCAATCTGCGTGGGATGCCCGGCATGTCCGATGGGTGCCAGGCGAAAATGTCCCAATTCTCGCGTAAGAAGTCTCGCAGTGCTACATCCATTGCGGGGCTCAACTGTGTCCCGATGGAAGCTGTCTTCGTGGGGTCCGTTGGATGGACTTGGAATTTGACTATCTCGTCTACGGGTTTAAATGAGGTGGACTTGGGTCGCTTGTCGAGTATCACGTCGTCCCTGTCCACGGTGGCACACAGTGTTGTTAATTCTTCGGCTGTTAGGGCTTCGGATAATGCTTCCAAGGCTAGCGTTGCGGTTTTGTTTTCGGCGCGAAGTGCGACGTCTGGATCACTGGCTAGAGTGATGATTCCATTGGGTCCGGGCATTTTAAGCTTCATGTACCCGTAATGGGGTATAGCTTGAAAGCTTGTAAACGCATCCCGCCCTAAAAGGGCGTGGTATCCGCTGCTGAAAGGAGCCACTTGGAACGTGATTTCTTTGGACCTGTAGTTCTCCAGGGTGCTGAATACCACATCGAGTGTGATTTTTCCTGCACACCGCGCTTCCCGACTGGGGATAATTCCCCTGAAGGTTGTGCCGCTTTGTTCAATGCAGCTTCTATCAATTTCCATCTTGTTGAGTGTTTCTTCGTAGATCAAGTTTAATCCGCTTCCGCCGTCCATGAGTACTTTATTGAGCCGAAAGCCGTCCACGATTGGGCTAAGGACCAGAGCGGCTAGCGCCCGGATGGTCTAGAATCGAGGTTCGTCGCTGGCATTGAAAGTTATAGCAGTGTCGTTCCACGGATTTATTTTTGCCACATGGCAGATTTCAGCGGAGCTTCTATGAGCTTGCTTGTGCCTGCTGTTTGAGGCGGAAGTCTCGAAGACTGTTAGTACCGTATTGTGTTCTTTAGCGGGATATTGTTCTGCTTTATGGCTTACAAGAAGATCCTCACCACTTTTTGCTACCCGCCGGAGTATCCAACATGCCCTAAGGCTATGGGTTGGTGTTGTGTCCGGTGTACTGTGGAGTTTACATGGCCCGTTGAGCCATTCTTCTAATACGGTTCCACCCCCTGGGGTGGGCTTTGGCTTCTTGGGGATTGGATCGATCGACTTTCGAGAGTTCGCCCTTTTAGCTCGAACAAAGGTTTTGGTGAGAGCCGGACTATCCCAAAATTCTGTTTGGGTTTTCTAGGCGCTTTCCATCGCACAGTATTTCTGTACTATGGTTGCCAAGTCAGCAAAGTGTACTATGTCACGGCGACTTATGGCATTAAGAATTCCTTTATTCGTACAGTTTTTGTAGAAAAGTGAGGCTGCGTCCTCCTCACGACAGTCATTGACCTTATTTAGCACAAGGAGGGATCTAGCCCAGTAGAGATGTACTGTCTCATGGGGCTCTTGTCTGATATGGGAGAGACGGTTTAAGTATGGGTGGGTGTTCGTGGCTGAATCCGGATTCTGATCCGATCTAGCGCCTAGGGGCAGGGGAGCTTTTGAGTTCGACAGCTCAGGATCCGAGGTGCTGCCCAATTTTTCCGGCCAAATACCCGATCCTAAGTCCGGGATCTGGGTCATGTCTTCCCTTGAGCGGGAGTCCGGCTCAGGGAGCTCGGTGATCCGGACATATTTCGTCCTCAAAATAGAGGGGTAATCCGTATGTGGTTCCTCCACTGCCGCTATCTCATGGGTTGTCGGTGGGGATTTAATGTCCCTTTGGTCGTGTTTAAGCCCGATCCGGTCATAGTTCGTAGCGACTCCCAAAGCAGTGATGCGATCCAAGAGCTCATTAAGGGAGGAGAGCTCTATTGGATCCATCTGTTCGGTGAGTTCCGAATTGATGCGAAGGTTGTGCGTGACGACCTGAGAGGCCACCGTCGGCGCGACAGCCGATGGGGCGGCCATGATGAAGCCACCAAGTCGGAGAGTTTGGCCTACAGCCAGTGCTCCCCCAGAGGTAATGCTGTCCTTGACAACGAGACGAGCCATCAAGCCTTGCAGCGACGACACAGAGGAACTCTCAATGAAAGCACCAATGTCGGTGTCAAAACCGGCGGATCTCGGGTAGGTGGTCCCGATCTGTGCATCTTAGGCTGATGGTAACAGGAAGCAAGGGACACAATGTTACCCAGGTTTGGGCCCTCTCGATGGAGGTAAAACCCTACTTCCTGCTTGATTAATATTGATGATATGGGTAGTACAAGAGTAGATCTACCACGAGATCGTAGAGGCTAAACCCTAGAAGCTAGCCTATGATGATTATGATTGTAATTGTGATCGGTCTTCTAAGGACCAACCTCTCCGATTTATATAGACACCGGAGAGGGCTAGGGTTTACATGGAGTCGGTTACAAGGAAGGAAATACAATATCCGGATCGCCAAGCTTTTGTCTTCCACGCAAAGGAGAGTCTCCTCCGGACACGGGACAGAGTCTTGAGTCTTGTATCTTCACGCTCCAATAGTCTGGACGATGTATATAGTCCAGCTGTCCGGATACCCCCTAATCCAGGACTCCCTCAGCTCGGGTTCCCAGTCGCTCCCCATGCGTCGATTTCGGCCCACTTTCGGTGCAAATTGGCCCAGTTTTAGCCTACTTTCGGCGCAAATTGGCCCATATTCGGCGTACTTCAACAAATCAAATAGTTCAACAAATCAATAAAAATCAAATAGTTCAACAAATCAATAAAAACTCATATTTCATCACACGCCGAGCTAGGTGTTGCCCTTGAGCCTCCATAGATGCTCCACCAGATCTTGTTGCATTGTTGATGCACCTGTGGGTCTCGAATCTTCTGACGCATATAAAGGAAGGCATTCCAGGTTGCCGGTAGCTGGTGATCAAGTTGGGCAGGAGGACCCTGCCTGCAATATGGTTCGGTGTCAAACATTGGCTCTTCCTGCTCGCTCTAAATGATCATGTTGAGCAAGATGACACAGCAAGTCATGACCTCCCACATTTGATCTTTCGACCAGGTCTGAGCGGGGTACCGAACAACAGCAAATCGAGATTGGAGCACACCAAATTCCCGCTCGACATCCTTCTTGCAAGCCTCCTGACACTTCATGAAGTAGGAGTTCTTGCCTCCTGGCACAGGGTTTGAGATAGTCTTCACAAATATGGACCATCTTTGATAGATGCTATTTGTCAGGTAGTATCCCTTGTTGTAGTGGCGCCCATTGACCTTGAAGTTCACCGAAGGAGCATGACTTTCAACAAGCTTGGCAAAGACAGAGGATCACTGCAGTATGTTGATGTAATTGTGAGTTCCTAGCATACCAAAGAAGGAGTGCCAAATCCAGAGGTCATGTGTGGCCACTGCCTCAAGTACGACACTGCAAACATCTTTGGCGCCTTTGTACATCCCCTGCCAAGCAAATGGACATTTTTTCTATTTCCTATGCATGCATTCAATGCTTCCAAGCATCCCAAGAAATCCTCTTGCTGCATGATAACCCACAAGTATAGGGGATCGCAACAGCTTTCGAGGGTAGAGTATTCAACCCAAATTTATTGATTCGACACAATGGGAGCCAAAGAATATTCTTGAGTATTAGCAGTTGAGTTGTCAATTCAACCACACCAGGATAACTTAGTATCTGCAGCAAAGTGTTTAGTAGCAAAAGTGGTATGATAATAATAGTAACGGTAGCAAAAGTAAAGATAACTGTTTTTGGGATTTTTGAAGTAGTTGTAACAGTAGCAACAGAAAAATAAATAAGCGAAGAACAATATGTGAAAAGCTCGTAGGCAATGGATCAGTGATGGATAATTATGCCGGATGCGATTCCTCATGCAATAGTTATAACATAGGGTGTTATAGAACTAGCTCCAATTCATCAATGTAATGTAGGCATGTATTCCGTAACTAGTCATACGTGCTTATGGAAAAGAACTTGCATGACATCTTTTGTCCTACCCTCCCATTGAAGCGGGGTCCTAGTGGAAACTAAGGGATATTAAGGCCACCTTTTAATAGAGAACCGGACCAAAGCATTAACACATAGTGAATACATGAACTCCTCAAACTATGGTCATCACCGAGAAGTATCCCGATTATTGTCACTTCGGGGTTGTCGGATCATAACACATAATAGGTGGCTATAGACTTGCAAGATAGGATCAAGAACACACATATATTCATGAAAACATAATAGGTTCAGATCTGAAATCATGGCACTCGGGCCCTAGTGACAAGCATTAAGCATAGCAAAGTCATAGCAACATCAATCTCAGAACATAGTGGATACTAGGGATCAAACCCTAACAAAACTAACTTGATTACATGGTAAATCTCATCCAACCCATCACCGTCTAGCAAGCCTACGATGGAATTACTCACGCACGGCGGTGAGCATCATGAAATTGGTGATGGAGGATGGTTCATGATGACGACGGCAACGAATCCCCCTCTCTGGAGCCCCGAACGGACTCCAGGTCAGCCCCCCCGAGAGAGATTAGGGCTTGGCGGCGGCTCCGTGTCGTCAAACGCGATGAAACTTTCTCCTTGATTTTTTTCTCCCCGAGACGGAATATATGGAGTTGGAGTTGAGGTCGGAGGAGGTCCACGGTGCTCACGAGATAGGGGGTCGCGCCCTAGGGGGGGCGCCCACCTGTCTCGTGGACAGGCTGTGGGCCCCCTGGCATTAATTCTTTCGCCAAAAATTCTTATTAAATCCAAAAAGTGCCTCCGTGGATTTCCAGGACATTTCGAGAACTTTTCTTTTCTACACATAAAACAACATCATGGCAGTTCTGCTGAAAACAGCGTCCGTCCGGGTTAGTTTCATTCAAATCATGCAAGTTAGAGTCCAAAACAAGGGCAAAAGTGTTTGGAAAAGTAGATATGTTGGAGACGTATCAACTCCCCCAAGCTTAAACCTTTGCTTGTCCTCAAGCAATTCAGATGATAAACTGAAAGTGATAAAGAAAAGCTTTTACAAACTCTGTTTGCTCTTGTTGTTGTAACATGAAAAGCCAGCATTCAAGTTTCAGCAAATATTATGACCTAACCATACTCACAATAACACCTAGGTCTCACAATTACTCATATCAATAACATAATCAGCTAGCGAGCCATAATAATAAAACTCGGATGACAACACTTTCTCAAAATAATTATAACATGATATAACAAAATGGTATCTCGCTAGCCCATTCTAAGACCGCAAAACATAAATGCAGAGCACCTTTAAAGATCAAGGACTGACTAAAAATTATAATTCATGGTAAAAGAGATCCAGTCAAGTCATACCCAATATAAACCAATAATAATGAATGCAAATGACAATGTGCTCTCCAGCGGGTGCTTTTAATAAGAAGGGATGATAACTCAACATAAAAGTAAATAGATAGGCCCTTCACAGAGGGAAGCAGGGATTTGTAGAGGTGCCAAAGCTTGATTTTAAAATAGAGATTGAATAACATTTTGAGCGGCATACTTTCGCTGTCAACGCAAAAACTAAGAGATGGTTGTATCTTCCATACTACATGCATTATAGGCAGTTCCCAAACAGAATGGTAAAGGTTTATACTCCCCCAACCACCAACAAGCATCAATCCATGGCTTGCTCAAAACAATGAGTGCCTCCAACATACAAACAACCTTGGGGGAGTTTTGTTTAATTATTTTGATTTGCTTTGATCTTTTTGGATCATGGGACTGGGCATCTCGGTTACCGGCCCTTTCTCGTGAATGAGGAGCGGAGTCCACTCCTCGTGAGAATAACCCACCTAGCATGGAAGATATAGGCAGCCCTAGTTGAAACATGAGCTGCTCGAGCATAGAAAACAAAATTTCATTTGAAGGTTTAGAGTTTGGCACATACAAATTTACTTGGAATGGCAGGTAAATACCGCATATAGGAAGGTATAGTGGACTCATATGGAACAACTTTGGGGTTTAAGGAGTTTGGATGCACAAGCAGTATTCCCGCTTAGTACAGGTGAAGGCTAGCAAAAGACTGGGAAGCGACCAATTGAGAGAGCGGCAACAGTAAACATGCATTAAAATTAATTCACACCGAGCACAAACATGAGTAGGATATAATCCACCATGAACATAAATATCATGAAGGCTATGTTGATTTGTTTCAACTACATGCGTGAACATGTGCCAAGTCGAGTCACTCAATTCATTCAAAGGAGGATACCATCCCATCATATCACATCATAATTATTCTAATAGCATGTTGGCACGCAAGGTTAACCATTATAACTCATAGCTAATCAAGCATGACACAAGTAACTATAATCTCTAAATGTCATCACAAATATATTTACTTCATAATAGCTGACTCAGGAACGATGAATCATCATATTTACAAAAACAAGAGAGGTCGAGTTCATACCAGCTTTTCTCATCCCAATAAGTCCATCATATATCGTCATTATTGCCTTTCACTCGCACAACCGAACGATGTGTATAATAATAAGAGTGCATGTGCATTGGACTAAGCTGGAATCTGCAAGCATTCAACTCAAGAGGGAAGACAAGTAATATAAGCTCTAGATTAAATAAACAATCATGCATATAAGAGCCACTAAGCATTTTCAATATGGTCTTCTCGACCCCCAAAAGAAAGAAAAGAAAATAAAACTATTTACACGGGAAAGCTCCCAACAAGTAAGAAGAAGAACAAGAAATCTCTTTGGGTTTTCATTTTAATTTCTACTACGAACATGGAAATTAAACTAACTAATTTTTTTTGGTTTTTCTTAAGGTTTATCAAACACACAAGAAGAAAACTAGAAAAAGAAATTTAAACTAACATGGATAATACAATGAAAGAGTATGAGCACCGACGACTAGTGTGTGAACATGAATGTAAAGTCGGTGAGAAATACATACTCCCCCAAGCTTAGGCTTTTGGCATAAGTTGGTCTAGTACCAAGGACTACCGCTACTCTCCCCGGTGTAGTGGGAGGTGTAATCAGGATACCACTGGCTGGTCATCTCCGGATCCCACTGGACAGATGATGCACGATAAGGGTCCAGCTCAGGTTCCGGCTCAGGTTCAGGTTCTGTTGTAAAAGCTTGAGCTCGGTGATTGTTCACCGCTTCCGGCGTGACAAGACGATTTTCTGCAAGCAAATCAAACAACAGAGGCGCAGGCAAGATAATAAACTCAAAGTGTTTCTTATTGAATCTAAGTCTATACAAGAGCATCTTCTCTTTGTTGTCAACAATAAACTTGTGTGCTATGATGCTCTTATAATCTAATATGTGAGGAGGTAATTTTGTCTCCTCTTCCTCATACTGCCAAATGGGTATCTGAAAATGTTCAGCAAGACGTGCAGCATAGATACCTCCAAATATGGGGCCTTTTGTATGATTCAGGGCTAGCCGTTTAGCAACGACGGCACCCATACTAAAAGTATTGTCCCCAAGCAAAGGATGTTGAAGAATGATAATATCAGGAATGCTCAAAGTCCCACTATTTCCACGACCAATCAAGCATCTACCAGCAAATATAGCAAAATAGCGTAACACAGGAAAGTGTATGCTAGAGACCTTCGCCTCGGAGCCCTTCTTTGGCTCCTGTACAGCAATAGTATTAAAAAATCCACCCACATCTTCACGATGGGGTTCATCTAACTCTCCCTCATAATGTATCCTACATACCGCGCAAAAATGACGTAAAGACATTTCTTTGATCGTCATATAAATGAAATGTTACTGCAGGCGGTGACTTCTTAGGATAATAATAAAAGTTTTGCACGAAAGTATTGGTAAGTAAGAGATACTGATCGATTCGATTGTTGATGAAACCGGTGAGGCATGTTGTCTCGATTAAAGCATAAAAGTCTTCATGAATTCCGGCTTCTTTCAAGAAATCCTCGCATGGCCATTCACACGACCGTACTTCCGCTAAGCGAGGAAGATTATACTTGGCTTTTCCCTTCTCTTTTGCTTGTTTTTCCTCAGAGCTTTGGCTAGAAGAGCCTTTAAAGAGCCTCCTTAACATTTTCTGAAAATTTCTGAAATTTTAGTAGCTTCAAAATAAAAGTGAATAAAACTAAACAAGATTGATAGCAACTACTCCTACAAGTGCCTAGAGCCTATATCATGCATTGGAATTGCTTGGGACCTCAAAAATTTAACATGCAAGCTCAAGAACATGGTCACCTAAGCAGCAAAAATTTGCAATGAATAAAGCACTAGAACAAAAATTATTTGGACCAATGGATGAGTCACATACCAAGAAACAATCTCCCAAAGCAGTTTTGTGGATGAAGCTTTGAGCTAAGAGATCGAAAATCGCAGCAAAATGAGCTAGAACTCGTGCTTGAGCTGGATGGGGATTTTTTTGGGTAGAAGATGAAGTGTGTGGGTGCTGGCATAAGTGGAGGGGAGCCACCAGGGGCCCACGAGATAGGGGGCGCGCCCTACAGGGGGAGGGGCGCCCTCCTCTCTCGTGGCCTGGTGCTTGCCCCTTCCGCAGTGTTTTCAGTGCCTAAAATCCTCAAATATTCCAGAAAAAATCATACTAAATTTGCAGGGCATTTGGAGCACTTTTATTTTTGGACTATTTTTAATGCACGGATAATTCAGAAAACAGACGGATAATACTATTTTTTCTTTGTTTACTCTAAATAACAGAAAGTAAAAAGAGGATACAGAAGGTTGTGCCTTCTAGTTTCATCCATCTCGTGATCATCAAAATGAATCCACTAACAAGTTTGATCAAGTCTTGTTAACAAGCTCATTCCGAATAACACGGAATGGGAGAAATTTCAAATAACACTAAGTTACCTCAACGAGGATATGAAAATCCCCAACAATAAGAATATCATACTTTTTCTTGATAGTAGGGAGAGGAAATTCAAAACCTCCAAAAATGATAGTTGGAACTTTTTCAATAGAATTGATACTATGAACTTGAGATTGTTTCCTCGGAAAGTGTACCGTATGCTCATTACCATTAACATGAAAAGTGACATTGCCTTTGTTGCAATAAATAATAGCCGCTGCAGTATTAAGAAAAGGTCTACCAAGGATAATAGACATACTATCGTCCTCGGGAATATCAAGAATAACAAAGTCTGTTAAGATAGTGACATTTGCAACCACAACAGGCACATCCTCACAAATACCGACATGTATATCAGTTGATTTATCGACCATTTGCAAAGATATTTCAGTAGGTGTCAACTTATTCAATTCAAGTCTACGATATAAAGAGAGAGGCATAACACTAACACCGGCTCCAAGATCACATAAAGTAGTTCTAACATAATTTCTTTTAATGGAGCATGGTATAGTTGGAACTCCCGGATCTCCAAGTTTCTTTGGTATTCCGCCTTTAAAAGTGTAATTAGCAAGCATGGTGGAAATTTCAGCTTTCGGTATCTTTCTTTTATTTGTGATGATATCCTTCATATACTTAGCATAAGGATTTACTTTAAGCATATCAGTTAAGCGCATACGTAAGAAAATAGGTCTAATCATTTCAGCAAAGCGCTCAAAATCCTCATCATGCTTTGACTTGGATGGTTTAGGAGGAAAGGGCATGGGTTTCTGAACCCATGGTTCTCTTTCTTTACCGTGCTTCCTAGAAACAAAATCTCTCTTATCATAACGTTGATTATTTTATTGTGGGTTATCAAGATCAACAGCAGGTTCAATCTCTACATCATTGTCTTTGCTAGGTTGAGCATCAACATGAACATTATCATTAACATTATCACTAGGTTCATGTTCATCACGTGATTGTGTTTCAGCATCAGAAATAGAGATATCATTGGGATTATCAGGTGTGTCTACAGTAGGTTCATTAGAAGCATGCAAAGTCCTATCATTTTTCTTTTTCTTCTTTTTAGAAGAACTAGGTGCCTCTAAATTATTTCTCTGAGAATCTTGCTCGATTCTCTTAGGGTGGCCTTCAGGATACAAAGGTTCCTGAGTCATTCTACCAGTTCTAGTAGCCACTCTAACTGCAAAGTCATTTTTATTATTCAGTTCATCAAGCAAATCATTTTGAGCTTTAAGTACTTGCTCAGCTTGAGTAGCAACCATAGAAGCATATTTGCTAACGCGATGAAGTTCATCTTTAACTCTAGCCAGATTATCGCTTACACATCCTATCTTGAAAGCATTATTCTTTAACTCTCTACCAACATAAGCATTAAAACTTACTTGTCTAGCCATAAAGTTATCAAATTCATCTAAGCATGGGCTATGAAATTTAGTAGAGGGTATTTCAACTTTATCATATCTATAGAGAGAATTTACCTTTACTACCTGTGTCGGGTTATCAAGACAATATGGTTCTTCAGGCGGTATATTAAGACCATGTATTTCTTCAATAGGAAGTAAATTCTTAACATCTTCAGCTTTAATACCTTTTTCTTTCATTGATTTCTTTGCCTCTTGCATATCTTCAGGACTGAGAAATAAAACACCTCTCTTCTTCGGAGTGGGTTTAGGAATAGGCTCAGGAGTTGGCTCAATTGGTTCAGGAATTGGCTCGGGGAGAGTCCAATTATTTTCATTAGTCAACATATTATTCAATAGTATTTCAGCTTCGTCGACTGTTCTTTCCCTGAAAACACAACCAACACAACTATCCAAGTAGTCCTTGGAAGCATCGTTTAGTCCATTATAAAAGATATCAAGTATTTCATTTTTCTTAAGAGGATGATCAGGCAAAGCATTAAGTAACCGGAGAAGCCTCCCCCAAGCTTGTGGGAGACTCTCTTCTTTGATTTGCACAAAATTATGTATTTCCCGCAAGGCAGCTTGTTTCTTATGAGCAGGGAAATATTTAGCAGAGAAGTAATAAATCACATCCTGGGGACTACGCACACAACTAGGAGCAAGAGAATTATACCAAGTCTTAGCATCACCCTTTAATGAGAATGAAAATATCTTAAGGATGTATAAATAGCGAGACTTCTCATCATTAGTAAACAAGGTGGCTATATCATTCAACTTGGTAAGATGTGCCACAACAGTTTCAGATTCAAGGCCATAAAAAGGATCAGATTCAACTAAAGTAATAATATCAGGATCAACAGAGAATTCATAATCCTTATCAGTAACACAGATAGGTGAATTAGCAAAAGCAGGATCGGGTTTCATTCTAGCATTAAGTGACTGGTGCTTACATTTAGCTAATAATTTCTTAAGATCATTTCTATCATTGCAAGCAAGGATTTCCATAGCAGCTGCTTCATTCGTAACATAACCCTTAGGAACAATAGGTAATACATAATCATTGGGGGAACCTTCATCATCACTATCATCAATAATAGGTTCTTCAATATTTTCATCCCCCCTAACTCTAGCAAGTTGTTCATCTAGAAATTCACCTAATTGCAAAGTAGTATCACGCACAGAAGTAGTTTCATCATGCATATCAGAAGTGGCATCATCAATAACATGCGACATATCAGAATTCATAGCAGTAGAAGGTTTAGGTGTCGCAAGCCTACTAATAACAGAAGGATAATCTAGTGCAGAGCTAGATGGCAGTTCCTTACCTCCCCTCGTAGTTGAGGGCAAAATAGTAGTTCGGTCGTCTTTCAAGTTCTTCATAGTGATCAACCAATATAAATCCCAAGTGACTCATAGAATAGAGCTATGCTCCCTCGCAACGGCGCCAGAAATTAGTCTTGATAACCCACAAGTATAGGGGATCGCAACAACTTTCGAGGGTAGAGTATTCAACCCAAATTTATTGATTCGACACAAGGGGAGCCAAAGAATATTCTTGAGTATCAGCAGTTGAGTTGTCAATTCAACCACACTTGGATAACTTAGTATCTGCAGCAAAGTGTTTAGTAGCAAAAGTGGTATGATAATAATAGTAACGGTAGCAAAAGTAAAGATAAATGTTTTTGGGATTTTTGTAGTAGTTGTAACAGTACCAACAGAAAAGTAAATAAGCGAAGAACAATATGTGAAAAGCTCGTAGGCAATGGATCAGTGATGGATAATTATGACGGATGCGATTCCCCATGCAATAGTTATAACATAGGGTGTTATAGAACTAGCTCCAATTCATCAATGTAATGTAGGCATGTATTCCGTAAATAGTCATAAGTGCTTATGGAAAAGAACTTGCATGACATCTTTTGTCCTACCCTCCCATTGAAGCGGGGTCCTAGTGGAAACTAAGGGATATTAAGGCCTCCTTTTAATAGAGAACCGGACCAAAGCATTAACACATAGTGAATACATGAACTCCTCAAACTACGGTCATCACCGAGAAGTATCCCGATTATTGTCACTTCAGGGTTGTCGGATCATAACACATAATAGGTGGCTATAGACTTGCAAGATAGGATCAAGAACACACATATATTCATGAAAACATAATAGGTTCAGATCTGAAATCATGGCACTCGGGCCCTAGTGACAAGCATTAAGCATAGCAAAGTCATAGCAACATCAATCTCAGAACAGAGTGGATACTAGGGATCAAACCCTAATAAAACTAACTTGATTACATGGTAAATCTCATCCAACCCATCACCGTCCAGCAAGCCTACGATGGAATTACTCACGCACGGCGGTGACCATCATGAAATTGGTGATGGAGGATGGTTCATGATGACGACGGCGATGAATCCCCCTCTCTGGAGCCCCGAACGGACTCCAGGTCAGCCCCCCCGAGAGAGATTAGGGCTTGGCGGCGGCTCCGTGTCGTAAAACACGATGAAACTTTCTCCTTGATTTTTTTCTCCCCGAGACGGAATATATGGAGTTGGAGTTGAGGTCGGAGGAGGTCCACGGTGCTCACGAGATAGGGGGTCGCACCCTAGGGGGGGGGGCGCCCCCCTGTCTCGTGGACAGGCTATGGGCCCCCTGGCATTAATTCTTTCGCCAAAAATTCTTATTAAATCCAAAAAGTGCCTCCGTGGATTTCCAGGACATTTCAAGAACTTTTCTTTTCTACACATAAAACAACATCATGGCAGTTCAGCTGAAAACAGCGTCAGTCCGGGTTAGTTTCATTCAAATCATGCAAGTTAGAGTCCAAAACAAGGGCAAAAGTGTTTGGAAAAGTAGATATGTTGGAGACGAATCACTGCATTCTGTGCTAGGATCCGAGCAGTGTCTTCAACATTGGGTGATCGCAAGTATTAAGGTCCAAACACTGCCACCACTGCCCTACAGAATTTGTACATACACTCAGTGGTGGTGGACTCGGTCATGCGTCCATAGTCATCCATTGGATCACTAGGAGCTCCGTATGGAAGCATCCTCATAGTTGTCGTGCACTTCTGGAGTGAGGTGAATCGAAGAGTGTTGGTGCAATCCTTCTTGCACTTGAAGTAGCTGTCGAACACACGGATGGAGCTCACAATCCTGAGGAAGAGCTTTCGGCCCAGCCGATAAGGGCGTCGAAATACTTTGTCGCTGTGCAGTGGAGCCTAGGCAAAGTAGTCAGCGTAGAGCAAGCAGTAGCCTTCTAGTCGATGCCTCTGCTTTGCCTTTATCCGGCCAGGCGCCGAGCCACCTTGCCGCAGCTTTGCATTGCCCCCGAACAGGCCGGCCAGAGCGGCGAGGACCATGACGTGCTCTTCGTCCTGGGCGTCAGCATCGGCTTCCTCCTCCAGCAACGCCGCGACCGCTTCCTCGTCGTCCGAGTCCATCGCCTCGCAGGCAAATCGCTGAACACCTGGCGGGCATGGTAGGCACGCAGCCACCGGTCTCCTTGCCCTGCGTTGTCAGAGCACTGGAAAATTTGCCTAGGAGCAGCTGGAGGCTGCCGCGGCGGGCCCTCACTTTTTCTGGCTGGGAGATGGCCTTTTCTAGCGGCGGTGGTGTAGTACTTAAAAAAAATCCTACGATCACGCAAGATCTATCTAGGAGATGCATAGCAACGAGAGGGGAGAGTGTGTCCATGTACCCTCGTAGACCGAAAGCGGAAGCGTTTAGTAACGCGGTTGATGTAGTCGAACATCTTCACGATCCAACTGATCCAAGTACTGAATGTACGACATCTCCGTGTTAGCACACTGATACATCTCCAACGTATCTGTAATTTATAAAGTATCCATGTTGTTATTTTATCATTCTGGGATGTTTTACAATCATTTTATAGCAACTTTATATCATTTTTTGGGACTAACCTATTGACCCAGTGCCCAGTGCCAGTTGCTGCTTTTTGCTTGTTTTTTACATCGCAGGAAATCAATACCAAACGGAGTCCAAATGCAACGAAACTCCACAGAGATTTTTTTATGGACCAGAAGGAACCCAATGGGCCAGAGCTGCACCTGGGGGTGCCCCAAGGGGGCACAACCTACCAGGGCGCGCCAGGCCCCCCTGCGCGCCCAGGTGGGTTGTGCCCACCTCGGTGGCCTCCTTCACCTCCTCTTTGCACTATAAATTCCCAAATATTCTGAAACCCTTCGGTGTTAACCTAGATCATAAGTTCCACCGTCGCAAGGTCTCTATATCCACGAAAACCAATCTAGACCCCGTTCTGGCACCCTGTCGGAGGGGGGAATCATCTTCGGCGGCCATCTTCGTCATCCCGGCGGCCACCATGATGATGAGGGCGTAGTCCACCCTCGGGGCTGAGGGTTTGTACCAGTAGCTATGTGTTTAACTCTCTCTCTCATGATCTATATCATGGGCTTTGTTAATATAGTCGGATCATATGTTGTTTCTACCTTCTATACTCTTATTACTATGAATTGAATATTTGCCCCTTGAAGTTTTGTCTTGTCGGATTGAATATTCAGAGATGACAACACATGATATATATCTTGCGGTATGAATACTTGAGGTGACAATTGGGGTATCATATTGATCCACTTGATACGTGTCTTGGCATTCAACTCGCAGATTCCCTCGGTGATATTGGGGTAATCTATGCGTAGGGGTTGATGCACATTTTTCTCCGGTAGAAACTTTGGGTTCTCTTTGTAGTTCTTTGTGTGGATTGAGTATTATGAATATGAACTTGCTGTGGTGTTATCTTAGTACGGACTCTAGGATAGATCGAGCGGAAAAATAGCTTTGTGTTATTTTAGTACGAACTCTTGAATAGATCAAACGGAAAGAATAGCTTTGAGGTGGTCTTGTACCCTACAAACAATTCCTATGTTTTGTTCTCCGCTAATAGGAACTCAGGAGTGATTCTTCGTTACACTTTGAGGGATAATCATATGATCCAACTATGTAAGCACTGTTGAGAGATTGCACTAGTGAAAGTACGGACCCTGGGCCTTGTTTTCAAGCATTGCAATACCGTTTTTGTGCCCATTTACTAATTGCTACCTTGCTGTTTTTATTTATTCAGATTATAAAAATATATTTCTTGTATTGGGTGTGTTGGGGACACAAGAGATTTCTTGTATTTGGTTGCAGGATCGTTAGAGAGAGACCATATCTTCATCCTACGCCTCCCACGGATTGATAAACCTTAGGTCATCCACTTGAGGGAAAATTGCCATTGTCCTACAAAACTCTGCGCTTGGAGGCCCAACACGAGTCTACAAGAATGAAGTTGCATAGTAGACATCAAGCTCTTTTCTGGCGCCATTGCCGCGGGGGTGAGTGCTTGAAGGTATATCTTTAGATCTTGCAATTGAATCTTTTAGTTTCTTGTTTTATCACTAGTTTGGTTTATAAAAGAAAACTACATAAAAATGGAATTGAGGTTGCATCATATGATTGATCATCTTTATAATATCTTTCTTGAAAATGATGGTTCAGAAAATTGTGCTCAATTGTTAGAATAAGAAGTCAGTAAAATGTTTGGCACAAAATATTTGAATAATGAGCATGATTGCAATGCTGTTAGTATGAATTCTTTAAATATCCAAAATGCTAATGATGATTGCACAAGTCATGACGAAAATGTTTCTTAAAAGCATGTCACTTTTTGCGGAGTGAATTGGGAGTGCAATTGTGCACCAAAAATGGAAGATAGATTTTGTAAGAAGCATAAATGTTTAGAAACAAGAAAGTTGCAAGAGAGGCTAGATGATTGTGCTGAAAGATCTAATTTTTTTCTCCATCCTTGTGAACTTTGCAATGAACATGGTCCTTTTAACCTCCAATGCAAATTCTTTCATGATAAAATCGTGTCCAAAAGTTGTGATAACTTGATTACCCTTGAGCATCATAAAGAGCTTAGTATTCTTTTGGGGTATGAAGAAATGAAACGTATAATGAAGGGTATCCCAAAATTTAATCTTGAGAGATTTCTTGATATTGATCTAGAAGAAATTTATATGTTTTGTGCGGTAAACTGCATTGAGAATCCTTATATTGCCAAGTATAGTCAAGAGAACAAATATAATATGAAGAGAGTACTAATGAAAGGGAAAAGTTTCCCAACACCCTCCTAGTGTTTATTATGATGAATCAGGTAATGAGGAGGAGCTTCCTGTCCAACCAATCTCATCAATAAGAAGCTTCAAAAGATTAATTAAACCCACACATGATGTGGTGAAGAAGAAGAAAATAAGAAAGAAGAGAGGTAAAAGGTATCTCTCCCAAATAATGTTGCTCCTATTATTGTTGTGCCTCATGAAAATGAATCAAAAATAATTTTGGAAGATGATACACTTGATGATGATTTTGTTATGCCTATTGCTTGTTGTGATGATTATGGTTGGGAAGATAATGGTACTTCTTATAATATTTGAAATCTTTTTGGTTCCAACTTGGGAAATTATGATGATAGCAATTGTTATACCGTTGGTACCATTCATACTATTAATGATGAGAATGATTATGCTTATGATATGCCAAGCCACAAGCTTGGGGATGCTATGTTTGATGAGAATGACATGTTTGAGAATTTATTTGCTGCAATTAATGTTTGTCCCAAGCTTGGGGAGGCTATGTTTAATGAAGATGATCTTTTTAGTTCCCCTACTTTGAATGATTAAACTTATTTTGATGATAGCATGCCTCCTATTTATGATGATTACATTGATAAAAGTGGGTTTGGAAGAGTGTCAACTCTAGGTAGTAGTGATCCCACTATTTTGGAGGGTGTTGAATCTTATTACAATATTGATGAAAATGGATTTGGAGAGGTCATGACTTTATTTAGTGATACATCCACTATTTTGGAAGAGGTTTCAATTGACTATGGCAATAAAGTTGCTTTCTATGATGATTATTATGATGACATGTATGCCATAGAGAGTAATGAATTTTCTCTGATTGTGGATCATGAAAATAATGCTTAATATAATGGCTCTATTGATGAATCTATTCATGATGCTACCAAAAATTATTATGAGAGAGGAACTTATGATGCATGATGTTCTCTTTGTGTTTCAATTTTTATCTTTTATGTGAGCATCATTGAGTCATCATGCCTAGCTTGAAAGGCATTAAAGAAAAGCGCTTGTTCGGAGACAACCCAACACTTTTACCTACTGTTTATATGTGTTAACATGATTATTCTATTGTATTGATCATGTTTTATTGCTTTTGTTTCAATATAGTGCCAAGTAAAGCCTTTGGGATCATGTTGGGTGATAGTTGATTTGACCCTGCAGAAAAATAGAAACTTTTGTGCTCACGAAAATAAGTCTCATTTTTAACATAAGAGTGCTATTGAGTTGATTCTTTTTTAATAAGTTTAATATACAAATTTCTCACGTTTTAATAATTTTTCATAATTTTTGGAGTAGCATAAGTATGCTAGTTATCCAGATCATTACAGACTGTTCTGTTTTTGACAGATTCTGTTTTCAATGCATAGTTTGCTTGTTTTCTAGTTTCTATGGCTTATATTGATCAATATAAATTGTAGAAATGATATGCTACAGTAGGACTTGTGTGGAAACAATTACGAATCTTGTCTTTGACAGTACCAAGTGAAATGGTTTGCTCTTTATCATACTAACCTATCTCACGAAGTTCCGTTAAGTTTTGTGTGATTGAAGTTTTCAAGTTTTGGGTGAGATGTCGATACGAGGAGAATAAGGAGTGACAAGACCCTAAGCTTGGGGATTTCCAAGGCACCCCAAGGTGATATTAAAGGAAGATCCAAGCAACTAAGCTTGGGGATGCCCCGGAAGCCATCCCCTCTTTCATCTCCAACATTATCGGTAACCTCACTTGGAGCTATGTTTTCATTCGTCACATGATATGTGTTTTTCTTGGAGCGTCAATTTATTTTGTTAGGATTTGCTTGCTGTTATTTGGAATAATGTTTTGCATCTTTTATTTCAATAAAAGTGGCATTGATAGCCTTTGCCATGCTTATCTTGCAAGTACACATGTTGCTGTTTGAAAACAGAAAGTTTATCGATGTTGCAAAAATTCCCGAGAAAAGTCAGAATGTGATAATGTTGAATTTTTTTGCATAATAAGATCTGATAAATTTTCTACAGTGTGGTAGAATTTCATAATGTTTGGAGTTGAATAAGTATTGATACTCTTACATTCTTTACAGACTGTACTATTTTGGTAGATTGCTGTTATGTTTGCATTGTTTGCATATGCTTCCTTGTTTAATGAATCTATTTGAGGGTAGGAGTATTAAATATGCAGAGGCATTCAGTATGCAATGTTCAACAATAATTTTAGTGATTTGGTACAGTAGAGATTGATAAGGTTTTTGCATTAGTTTATACTAACTTATCTCACGAGTTCTTGTTGAGTTTTGTGTGGATGAAGCTTTTGGGATTTAGGAAAACCGTGATATAATAGGAATTAAAGAGACACAAAAGCTCAAGCTTGGGGATGCCCAAGTTATCCCAAGATAATATTTAAAGAAGTCTCAAGCATCTAAGCTTGGGGATGCCCCGGTAGGCATCCCACCTTTCTTCTTCAAGAATTATCGGTTAGTATTGGTTGACCCTAAGTTTTTGCTTCTTCACATGAGTTGTTCTATCCTTGAAAGGTCATTTTGTTTTGTTTTGCTTGATGTTTTAATAAAGTATTTAGATCTGAAAGTTTTTAAATAAGAGAGAGTCCACAATTAGCTACCTATTTATCTAACTACTCGCATGATCTTCACTTATATCTTTTTGGAGTATTTTGTCTTCTACTCTTGTGCTTCACTTATATACTATGAGTAAATTGTTGAATGAATTGAATGTCATGAAGTTGAAATCATATCATGCCTAGTGGTAGCTTCACATTGGGTTTAGAAAGTGAAACCTTTTGAGGCTTGACAATCACAATATTGGTCATACAAGCAATTCATGAATAATTAGTATAAGGAAGAGAACTTTCACATGCAAATACACTATCGTGGAAATCTTTTGTGATTGTGAGCCCCCATCGAAATATTATATGCGAAAATACCTAATCATTTATGTTTGCTCATATTCACACAGAAGTCATATTGTCATAGATCCTTCAACATGTGGTGCTTGCCCCCCATCTTTGCTAGCCAAAAATTCCGCACCAAGTAGAGATACTACTTGTGCATCTAAAAACCCTTAAACCCAAATCTTATCTTCAAGAGTCCACCATACCTACCTAAGGATTGAGCAAGATCCTTCAAGTAAGTTGTCATCGGTGCAATAAGGTAATAAAAATTGCTTCTGTAAGTGTTAGATCATTTAGTGTAAGAGAAAATTGAGCATTGTACGAACTTATGATGTCAAAGCAATAAAAGCAATGAACTGCATAATAAAGGTTGCAATCATAAGGGGCAATATAATGTTACGTTCTTTTCCACTAAGAGATTGAGCATACAAACAAATAAGTGGATGACAGCCTCTGCTTCCCTCTGCAAAGGGCCTATCTTTTACTTTTCAGTATTTAATTTTATGCAAAGAGTCAAAGTTTTTTCTCTCTATTCCTTTTTGATTTTTCTCTTTTGGCAAGCATCATGTGGTGAGGAAAGATCTAGGCACATATGTCTAGTTGAATATGGGTGGCATGAGTTATTATTGTTGACATCACCCTTGAGGTGAATATGTTGGGAGGCAAAACAATAAGCCCCTATCTTTCTATTTGTCCGGTTAAATGTTTTGCTCATGTGTATGCGGTGAGTGTTAGCAATCGTAGAAGACTATATGATAGTTGAGTATGTGGAGCTCTTACTTAAACTCTGTTGAATAAGTTGAATTGCAATTGCTTGGTGACTAAGAACATAGGTTGTTGAGTTTCAAGAGAGTTCATTGTTTGAACCTTAACATGTGAATAGGTTGCCACTATAACATGAGAAGTTTTATAAGAAATAATTGCTATTATGATGCTAGGAAAAGTGATTGAAATTGTCATTGATCAAACTTGTGCACTTTGCTAGCATTCACACTTCATAAATTATTTCTTTTATCATTTACCTACTCGAGGACGAGCAGGAATTAAGCTTGGGGATGTTGATACGTCTCCAACGTATCTATAATTTATGAAGTATTCATGTTGTTATTTTATCATTCTTGGACATTTTAAAATCATTTTATAACATGAGGAGGGAGTAGTACACCCTCGGGGCTGAGGGTTTGTACCAGTAGCTATGTGTTTAATCTCTCTCTCTCTCTCTCTCTCTCTCTCTCTCTCGTGATCTATATCATGGGCTTTGTTAATAGAAAAAAGTCCATTTTACTACCCTGAAAAAAGTTCGTGGTTCAATAACCCCCTGATCTTTTTTTGGTTCCCTTACCCCTCTAAACAATCCTAAACCGGGCAAAAACCATCCCTGGCTAGTTTTGCCTATACCGGATGCTGACGTGGACAGAGTCAAAGGCGGTATTTGGCCTATGGGTGGGTCCCTCTCAGCTAGACACTCTCACTGACTGTTGGACCCGGTCAAATATGACACATGGGGCCCACATCTCGGTTGCATGGAGATTAACGAGGACTAATTTAGCCCTAATTGCATCATTAACAGAAGGGGACCCACATGTCAATGTCTCAGACTAACCCTAGTGATGAAGGGGACCCACATGTCAATGTCTCAGATTAACAGAAGGGGACCTAAACTAATGATGCCACATCAGCGTGGTCCTGCTCCGAGGTCGCCGGCGTGGAGGGCTTCAGCGGCGGCGCATCGGCACGGTCGTGCTCAGGCGCAGCCGTGCGCAGAGGAGGCCAGGGCGACGGTCAAGGCGGCTGCAGAGGTCATGGCCTCCCGTTGACCAGAGGCGGCCGACCAGGGGTGTGGATGCGGTAGCAAGGGCCGGCCATGGACGTGGAGGTGGCGGCGCTACAGCAATGCAGACGGCCCGGGGAGGCGAGGGATGACTAGAACTGAGGGTGGCGCCGCCATCTGATCTGGTTCCGGCCGGATCCGGACTCCGGCGACGGTGTGAAGATGGCACGGCGGCGAGCTTGTGGCGGCGGAGTGACCTGTACCTGAGAGGGAGATACGAGGGAAGAGAGAGGGAGAGGAAAGATAAGGGAGGAAGGAGAAGCGGGGCGCTCGGGGTGGCGCCTTGGAACTCCGGCAGTCACCGGCGTCCGTCGGAGGCGGGCAGGGTTCGGGTGCGAGGGAGCGATGCTCGAGGAGGTAGGCGACGACAAAACGCGGTCCACCTGATGGAGGCCCACCCACAGGTCAAAACCACCATTTGACTATAGCCACGTTAGCGCCAAGATGAGTCAAAACCATCCAGGGATTGATTTTGCCCAGTATAGGATTGTTTAGGGGGTGAAAGGAACCGAAATAAAGATCAGGGGGTTATGTGAACCACCAACTTTTTTCAGGGTAGTAAAATGGACTTTTTTCTTGTTAATAAGTCGGATCATATGATGTTTCTACCCTCTAGATGTTGGAAATATGCCCTAGAGGCAATAATAAAATGATTATTATTATATTTCCTTGTTCATGATAATTGTCTATTATTCATGCTATAATTGTGTTATCCGGAAATCATAATACATGTGTGAATGCATAGACCATCACATGTCCCTAGTGAGCCTATAGTTGACTAGCTCGTTGATCAACAGATAGTCATGGTTTCCTGACTATGGACATTGGATGTCATTGATAACGGGATCACATCATTAGGAGAATGATGTGATGGACAAGGACCAATCCTAAGCATAGCACAAGATCGTGTAGTTCGTTTGCTAGAGCTTTTCTAATGTCAAGTATCGTTTCCTTAGACCATGAGATCGTGTAATTCCCGGATACGTTAAGAGTGCTTTGGGTGTACCAAATGGCACAACGTAACTGGGTGGCTATAAAGCTATACTACAGGTATCTCTGAAAGTGTCGGTTGGGTTGACACGAATCGAGACTGGGATTTGTCACTCCGTATAACGGAGAGGTATCTCTGGGCCCACTCGGTAGAGCATCATCATAATGAGCTCAATGTGACCAAGTGGTTGGTCACGGGATCATGCATTACGGTATGAGTAAAGTCACTTGCCGGTAATGGGATTGAACGAGGTATAGGGATACCAATGTCGAATCTCGGGCAAGTAACGTACCGATTGACAAAGGGAATTGTATACGGGACTACTTGAATCCTCGACATCGTGGTTCATCCGATGAGATCATCGAGGAGCATGTGGGAGCCAACATGGGTATCCAGGTCCCGCTGTTGGTTATTGACCAGAGAGTCGTCTCGGTCGTGTCTGCGTGTCTCCCGAACCCGTAGGGTCTACACACTTAAGGTTCGGTGACGCTAGGGTTGTAGAGATATTAGTATGCGGTAACCCGAAAGTTGTTCGGAGTCACGGATGAGATTCCGGACGTCACGAGGAGTTCCGGAATGGTTCGGAGGTGAAGATTTATATATATGAAGTCCAGTTTCGGCCACCGGGAAAGTTTCGGGGGTCACCGGTATTGTACCGGGACCATCGGAAGGGTCCCGGGGGTCCACCAGGTGGGGCCACCTATCCCGGAGGGCCACATGGGCTGAAGTGGGAGGGGGAACCAGCCCCTGGTGGGCTGGTGCGCCCCCCTTTGGGCCTCCCCCGCGCCTAGGGTTGGAAACCCTAGGGGTGGGGGCGCCCCACTTGGCTTGGGGGGCAAGTCCCCCCCCCCTTGGCCGCCGCCCCCCTTGAGATTCAATCTCTTGGGGCCGGCACCCCCCAGGGCCCCTATATAAAGAAGGGGGGAGGGAGGGCTGTGCACCCCAGCTCCTGGCGCCTCCCTCTCCCTCCGTAACACCTCTCCCTCTCGCTGAGCTTGGCGAAGCCCTGCCGAGATCGCCGCTACTTCCACCACCATGCCGTCGTGCTGCTGGATCTCCATCAACCTCTCCTTCCCCCTTGCTGGATCAAGAAGGAGGAGACGTCTTCCCCAACCGTACGTGTGTTGAACGCGAAGGTGCCGTCCGTTCGGTGCTAGGATCATCGGTGATTTGGATCACGACGAGTACGACACCTTCAACCCCATTCTCTTGAACGCTTCTGCGGGTGATCTACAAGGGTATGTAGATGCACTCCTCTCTCTCGTTGCTAGATTACTCCATAGATTGATCTTGGTGAAGCGTAGAAATTTTTTATTTTCTGCAACGTTCCCCAACAGTGGCATCATGATCTAGGTCTATGCGTAGTTTCTATGCATGAGTAGAACACAATCTTGTTGTGGGCGTAGATGTTGTCAATTTTCTTGCCACTACTAGTCTTATCTTGTTTCGGTGGCATCGTGGGATGAAGCGGCCCGGACGACCTTACACGTACGCTTACGTGAGACAGGTTCCACCGACTGACGTGCACTAGTTGCATAAGGTGGCTAGCGGGTGTCTGTCTCTCCCACTTTAGTCGGATCGGATTCGATGAAAAGGGTCCTTATGAAGGGTAAACAGAAATTGGCATATCACGTTGTGGTTTTATGTAGGTAAGAAACATTCTTGCTAGAACCCTATTGTAGCCACGTAAAAACATGCAACAACAATTAGAGGACGTCTAACTTGTTTTTCCAGCATATGCCTTGTGATGTGATATGGCCAAAAAGGTTGTGATGAATGATATATATGTGATGTATGAGATTGATCATGTTCTTGTAATAGGAATCACGACCTGCATGTCGATGAGTATGACAACCAGCAGGAGCCATAGGAGTTGTCTTAATTATTGTATGACCTGCGTGTCAATGAATAAACACCATGTACTTACTTTACTTTATTGCTAAACCGTTATCCATAGTAGTAGAAGTAATAGTTGGCGAACAACTTCATGGAGACACGATGATGGAGATCATGGTGTCATGCCGGTTACGAAGATGATCATGGCGCCCCGAAGATGGAGATCAAAGGAGCAACATGATATTGGCCATATCATGTCACTATTTGATTGCATGTGATGTTTATCATGTTTTTTGCATCTTATTTGCTTAGAACGATGATAGTAAATAAGATGATCCCTCACAATAATTTCAAGAAAGTGTTCCTCCTAACAGTGCGCCGTTGCGAAAGTTCGTTGTTTCGAAGAACCACGTGATGATCGGGTGTGATAGATTCCAACGTCCACATACAACGGATGTAAGACAGATTTACACATGCAAAACACTTAGGTTGACTTGACGAGCCTAGCACGTACAGACATGGCCTCGGAACACAAGAGACCGAAAGGTCGAACATGAGTCATATGGGAGATACGATCAACATGGAGATGTTCACCGATGATGACTAGTCCGTCTCACGTGATGATCGGACACGATCTAGTTGAGTCGGATCATGTATAACTTAGATGACTAGAGGGATGTCTAATCTGAGTGGGAGTTCATTGAATAATTCGATTATATGAACTTAATTATCATGAACTTAGTCTAAAAACCTTTGCAAAATGTCTTGTAGATCAAATGGCCCACGCTCATGTCAACCTCAACTTCAACGTGTTCCTAAAGAAAACCAAGCTAAAAGATGGTGGCAGCAACTATGCGGACTGGGTCCGGAACCTGAGGATCATCCTCATAGATGCCAAGAAAGCATATGTCCTAGAATCACCGCTAGGTGAAGCACCCATCCCAGAGAACCAAGACGTTATGAACGCTTGGCAGTCGCGTGCTGATGATTACTCCCTTGTTTAGTGCGGCATGCTTTACAGCTTAGAACCGGGGCTCCAAAAGTGTTTTGCGTAACACGGAGCATATGAGATGTTCGAAGAGCTGAAAATGGTTTTCCAAGCTCATGCCCGGGTCAAGAGATATGAAGTCTCCGATAAGTTCTACAGTTGTAAGATGGAGGAAAATAGTTCTGTCAGTGAGCACATACTCAAAATGTCTGGGTTGCACAATCGCTTGTCCCAACTGGACATTAACCTCCCGGACGAGGCGGTCATTGATAGAATCCTTCAGTCGCTCCCACCTAGCTACAAGAGCTTTGTGATGAACTACAATATGCAGGGGATGGTGAAAACTATTCCTAAAGTATTTTCAATGCTGAAATCAGCGGAGGTGGAAATCAAAAAGGAACATCAAGTGTTGATGGTCAATAAAACCACTAGTTTCAAGAAAGGCAAGGGTAAGAATAAATTCAAGAAGGACGACAAGGGAGTTGACGCGCCCGGTAAGCCAGTTGCCGGGAAGAAGCCAAAGAATGGACCCAAACCTGAGACTGAGTGCTTTTATTGTAAGGGAAGCGGACACTGGAAGAGGAACTGCCCCAAATACTTAGCGGACAAGAAGGCCGACAACACTAAAGGTATATGTGATATACATGTAATTGATGTGTACCTTACCAGTACTCGTAGTAGCTCCTGGGTATTTGATACTGGTGCGGTTGCTCATATTTGTAACTCAAAACAGGAGCTGTGGAATAAGCGGAGACTGGCGAAGGACGAGGTGACGATGCTCGTCGGGAATGGTTCCAAGGTCAATGTGATCGCCGTCGGCACGCTACCTCTACATTTACCTACGGGGTTAGTTTTAAACCTCAATAATTGTTATTTAGTGCCAGCTTTGAGCATGAACATTGTATCTGGATCTCATTTAATATGAGATGGCTACTCATTTAAATCCGAGAATAATGGTTGTTCTATTTATATGAGAGATATGTTTTATGGTCATGCCCCGCTGGTCAATGGTTTATTCTTAATGAATCTCGAATGTGATGTTACACATATTCATAGTGTGAATACCAAAAGATGTAAGGTTGATAACGATAGTCCCACATACTTGTGGCACTGCCGCCTTTGTTACATTGGAGTCAAACCCATGAAGAAGCTCCATGCTGATGGACTTTTGGAGTCTCTTGATTACGAATCATTTGACACATGCGAACCATGCCTCATGGGAAAAATGACCAAGACTCCGTTCTCCGGAACAATGGAGCGAGCAACCAACTTATTGGAAATCATACATACTGATGTGTGCGGTCCAATGAGCGTTGAGGCTCGCGGAGGCTATCGTTATGTTCTCACTCTCACCGACGAGTTGAGTAGATATGGGTATGTCTACTTGATGAAGCACAAGTCTGAGACCTTTGAAAAGTTCAAGGAATTTCAGAGTGAGGTAGAGAATCAACGTGGCCGAAAGATAAAATTCTTACAATCAGATCGTGGGGGAGAATATTTAAGTCACGAATTTGGTACGCACTTAAGGAAATGTGGAATCGTTTCACAACTCACGCCGCCTGGAACACCTCAGCGTAACGGTGTGTCTGAACGTCGTAATCGCACTCTATTGGATATGGTGCAATCTATGATGTCACTCACCGATTTACCGCTATCATTTTGGGGATACGCTCTAGAGACAGCTACATTCACTTTAAATAGGGCACCATCTAAATCTGTAACATGACACCGTATGAATTATGGTTTGGGAAGAAACCTAAGCTGTCATTTCTAAAAGTTTGGGGATGTGATGCTTATGTCAAGAAACTTCAACCTGAAAAGCTCGAACCCAAGTCGGAAAAATGCGTCTTCATAGGATACCCTAAGGAAACCATTGGGTATACCTTCTACCTCAGATCCGAAGGCAAGATCTTTGTTGCCAAGAACAGGTCCTTTCTGGAGAAAGAGTTTCTCTCGAGAGAAGTAAGTGGGAGGAAAGTAGAACTCGATGAAGTACTACCTCTTGAACCGGAAAGTAGCGCAGTTCAGGAAGATGTTCCTGTGGTGCCTGCACTGACTAGAGAGGAAGTTAATGATGATGATCAAGGTACTTCGGATCAAGTTCCTACTGAACTTCGAAGGTCCACAAGGACACGTTCCACACCAGAATGGTGGCAACCATGTCCTAGAAATCATGTTGCTAGACAACGGTGAACCTTCGAACTATGAAGAAGCGATGGCGGGCCGAGATTCCAACAAGTGGCTTGAAGCCATGCAATCCGAGATAGGATCCATGTATGAAAACAAAGTATGGACTTTGACAGACTTGCCCGATGATCGGCGAGCGATAGAGAATAAATTGATCTTCAAGAAGAAGACGGACGCGGATGGTAGGGTTGTTGGAAATATGCCCTAGTGGCAATAATAAATAAGTTATTATTATATTTCCTTGTTCATGATAATCATTTATTATCCATGCTATAATTGTATTGATAGGAAACTCAGATACATGTGTGGATACATAGACAACACCATGTCCCTAGTAAGCCTCTAGTTGACTAGCTCGTTGATCAATAGATGGTTACGGTTTCCTGACCATGGACATTGGATGTCATTGATAACGGGATCAGGTCATTAGGAGAATGATGTGATGGACAAGACCCAATCCTAAGCCTAGCACAGAGATCATGTAGTTCGTATGCTAAAGCTTTTCTAATGTCAAGTATCTTTTCCTTAGACCATGAGATGGTGCAACTCCCGGATACCGTAGGAATGCTTTGGGTGTACCAAACGTCACAACATAACTGGGTGACTATAAAGGTGCACTACAGGTATCTCCGAAAGTGTCTGTTGGGTTGGCACGATCGAGACTGGGATTTGTCACTCCGTGTGACGGAGAGGTATCTCTGGGCCCACTCGGTAGGACATCATCATAATATGCACAATGTGACCAAGGGGTTGATCACGGGATGATGTGTTATGGAACGAGTAAAGAGACTTGCCGGTAACGAGATTGAACAAGGTATCGGCATACCGACGATCGAATCTCGGGCAAGTACAAATACCGCTAGACAAAGGGAATTGTATACGGGATCGATTGAGTCATTGACATCGTGGTTCATCTGAAGAGATCATCGTGGAACACGTGGGAGCCAACTTGGGTATCCAGATCCCGCTGTTGGTTATTGACTGGAGAACGTCTCGGTCATGTCTGCATGGTTCCCGAACCTGTAGGGTCTACACACTTAAGGTTCGATGATGCTAGGGTTATAAAGGAGGTTTGTATGTGGTTACCGAATGTTGTTCGGAGTCCCGGATGAGATCCCGGACATCACGAGGAGTTCCGGAATGGTCCGGAGGTAAAGATTTATATATGGGAAGTCCTGTTTTGGTCACCAGAAAAGTTTCGGGTTTTTTCGGTAACGTACCGGGACCACCGGGAGGGTCCCGGGGGTGCACCAAGTGGGGCCACCATCCCCGGGGGGCTGCATGGGCCAAGTGTGGGATGGCACCAGCCCCAGGTGGGCTGGTGCGCCCCCCCACAAGGGCCCAAGGCGCAGGGGAGAGTGGGAGGGGGCAAACCCTAGGGCAGATGGGCCCTAAGACCCACCCCAGGTGCGCCTCCCCTCTCTCCCCCTCTGGCCGCCACCCAGATGGGATCTGGGGGCTGCCGCCACCCCTGGGGAGGGAACCCTAGAGAGGGCACAGCCCCTCCCCTCCCCCTATATATACTTGAGTGTTTTGGGGCTGCCAACACGTGAGTTTCACCTCTCCCTGGCGCAACCCTACCTCTCTTGCTCCTCCTCTCCCGCGGTGCTTGGCGAAGCCCTGCTGGATCACCACGCTCCTCCATCACCACCACGCCGTTGTGCTGCTGCTGGATGGAGTCTTCCTCAACCTGTCCCTCTCTCCTTGATGGATCAAGGCATGGGAGACGTCACCGGGCTGTACGTGTGTTGAACGCGGAGGTGCCGTCTGTTCGGCACTAGGATCTCCGGTGATTTGCATCACGACAAGTACGACTCCTTCAACCCCATTCTCTTGAATGCTTCCGCTTAGCGATCTACAAGGGTATGTAGATGCACTCTCCTTCCCCTCGTTGCTGGTTTCTCCATAGATAGATCTTGGTGACTCGTAGGAAAATTTTGAATTTCTGCTACGGTCCCCAATAGTGGCATCATGAGCTAGGTCTATTGCGTAGATTCTTTGCACGAGTAGAACACAAAGTAGTTGTGGGCGTTGATTTTGTTCAATATTCTTACCGTTACTAGTCCAATCTTGTTTCGACGGTATTGTGGGATGAAGCGGTCCGGACCGACCTTACACGTACTCTTACGTGAGACAGGTTCCACCGACTGACATGCACTTGGTGCATAAGGTGGCTAGCGGGTGCCAGTCTCTCCCACTTTAGTCGGAACGGATTCGATGAAAAGGGTCCTTATGAAGGGTAAATAGCAATTGACATATCACGTTGTGGTTTTTGCGTAGGTAAGAAAAGTTCTTGCTAGAAACCCATAGCAGCCACGTAAAACATGCAAACAACAATTAGAGGACGTCTAACTTGTTTTTGTAGGGTATGCTATGTGATGTGATATGGCCAAGAAGAATGTGATGAATGATATGTGATGTATGAGATTGATCATGTTCTTGTAATAGGAATCACGACTTGCATGTCGATGAGTATGACAACCGGCAGGAGCCATAGGAGTTGTCTTTATTTATTGTATGACCTGCGTGTCATTGAACAACAACATGTAATTACTTTAGTTTATTGCTAACCGGTAGCCATAGTAGTAGAAGTAATAAGTTGGCGAGACAACTTCATGGAGACACGATGATGGAGATCATGATGATGGAGATCATGGTGTCATGCCGGTAACGATGATGATCATGGAGCCCCGAAGATGGAGATCAAAAGCAGAAAAATGATATTGGCCATATCATGTCACTATTTGATTGCATGTGATGTTTATCATGTTTATGCATCTTATTTGCTTAGAACAACGGTAGTAAATAAGATGATCCCTCATTAAAATTTCAAGAAAGTGTTCCCCCTAACCGTGCACCGTTGCGAAAGTTCGTAGTTTCGAAGCACCACGTGATGATCGGGTGTGATAGATTCTTACATTCACATACAATGGGTGTAAGCCAGATTTACACACGTGAAACACTTAGGTTGACTCGACGAGCCTAGCATGTGCAGACATGGCCTCGGAACACAAGAGACCGAAAGGTCGAGCATGAGTCGTATGGTAGATACGATCAACATGAAGATGTTCACCGATGATGACTAGTCCATCTCACGTGATGATCGGACACGGCCAAGTTGACTCGGATCATGTAATCACTTAGATGACTAGAGGGATGTCTATCTGAGTGGGAGTTCATAACATGAACTTAATTATCCTGAACAAAGTCAAAAGATCTTTGCAAATTATGTCGTAAGCTCGCACTTTAGTTCCGCTGTTTAGATATGTTCCTAGAGAAAATATTGTTGAAAGTTGATAGTAGCGATATGTTTTATTGTATGACCTGCGTGTCATTGAACAACGCCATGTAATTACTTTAGTTTATTGCTAACCGGTAGCCATAGTAGTAGAAGTAATAAGTTGGTGAGACAACTTCATGGAGACACGATGATGGAGATCATGATGATGGAGATCATGGTGTCATGCCGGTGACTATGATGATCATGGAGCCCCGAAGATGGAGATCAAAAGGAGAAAAATGATATTGGCCATATCATGTCACTATTTGATTGCATGTGATGTTTATCATGTTTATGCATTTTATTTGCTTAGAACGACGGTAGTAAATAAGATGATCCCTCATTAAAATTTCAAGAAAGTGTTCCCCCTAACTGTGCACCATTGCGGAAGTTCGTCGTTTCGAAGCACCACGTGATGATCGGGTGTGATAGATTCTTACGTTCACATACAATGGGTGTAAGCCAGATTTACACACGCGAAACACTTAGGTTGACTTGACGAGCCTAGCATGTGCAGACATGGCCTCGGAACACAAGAGACTGAAAGGTCGAGCATGAGTCGTATGGTAGATACGATCAACATGAAGATGTTCACCGATGATGACTAGTCCGTCTCACGTGATGATCGGACACGGCCTAGTTGACTCGGATCATGTAATCACTTAGATGACTAGAGGGATGTCTATCTGAGTGGGAGTTCATAACATGAACTTAATTATCCTGAACAAAGTCAAAAGATCTTTGCAAATTATGTCGTAAGCTCGCACTTTAGTTCCACTGTTTAGATATGTTCCTAGAGAAAATATAGTTGAAAGTTGACAGTAGCTCCCACTCATTTAAATCCGAGAATAATGGTTGTTCTATTTATATGAGAGATATGTTTTATGGTCATGCCCCGCTGGTCAATGGTTTATTCTTAATGAATCTCGAACGTGATGTTACACATATTCATAGTGTGAATACCAAAAGATGTAAGGTTGATAACGATAGTCCCACATACTTGTGGCACTGCCGCCTTGGTTACATTGGAGTCAAACGCATGAAGAAGCTCCATGCTGATGGACTTTTGGAGTCTCTTGATTACGAATCATTTGACACATGCGAACCATGCCTCATGGGAAAAATGACCAAGACTCCGTTCTCCGGAACAATGGAGCAAGCAACCAACTTATTGGAAATCATACATACTGATGTGTGCGGTCCAATGAGCGTTGAGGCTCGCAAGGGCTATCGTTATGTTCTCACTCTCACCGACAACTTGAGTAGATATGGGTATGTCTACTTGATGAAGCACAAGTCTGAGACCTTTGAAAAGTTCAAGGAATTTCAGAGTGAGGTAGAGAATCAACGTGGCCGAAAGATAAAATTCTTACAATCAGATCGTGGGGGAGAATATTTAAGTCACGAATTTGGTACACACTTAAGGAAATGTGGAATCGTTTCACAACTCACGCCGCGTGGAACACCTCAGCGCAACGGTGTGTCCGAACGTCGTAATCGCACTCTATTGGATATGGTGCAATCTATGATGTCACTCATCGATTTACCGCTATCATTTTGGGGATACGCTCTAGAGACAGCTACATTCACTTTAAATTGGGCACCATCTAAATCCGTTGAGACGACACCGTATGAATTATGGTTTGGGAATAAACCTAAGCTGTCGTTTCTAAAAGTTTGGGGATGTGATGCTTATCTCAAGAAACTTCAACCTGAAAAGCTCGAACCCAAGTCGGAAAAATGTGTCTTCATAGGATACCCTAAGGAAACCATTGGGTATACCTTCTACCTCAGATCCGAAGGCAAGATCTTTGTTGCCAAGAACGGGTCCTTTCTGGAGAAAGAATTTCTCTAGAGAGAAGTAAGTGGGAGGAAAGTAGAACTCGATGAAGTACTACCTCTTGAACCGGAAAGTAGCGCAGCTCAGGAAGATGTTCCTGTGGTGCCTGCACTGACTAGAGAGGAAGTTAATGATGATGATCAAGGTACTTCGGATCAAGTTACTACTGAACTTCAAAGGTCTACAAGGACATGTTCCACACCAGAATGGTATGGCAACCCTGACCTGGAAATCATGTTGCTAGACAACGGTGAACCTTCGAACTATGAAGAAGTGATGGCAGGCCCAGATTCCAACAAATGGCTTGAAGCCATGCAATCCGAGATAGGATCCATGTATGAAAACAAAGTATGGACTTTGACAGACTTGCCCGATGATCGGAGAGCGATAGAGAATAAATGGATCTTTAAAAAGAAGACGGACGCGGATGGTAATGTTACCATCTATAAGGCTCGACTTGTCGCTAAGGGTTATCGACAAGTTCAAGGGGTTGACTACGATGAGACCTTCTCACCCATAGCGAAGCTTAAGTCCATCCGAATCATGTTAGCAATTGCCGCATTCTACGATTATGAGATATGGCAAATGGACGTCAAAACGACATTCCTTAACGGCTTTCTTAAGGAAGAATTGTATATGATGCAGCCGGAAGGTTTTGTCGATCCTAAGAATGCTAACAAGGTATGCAAGCTCCAGCGCTCCATCTATGGGCTGGTGCAAGCATCTCGGAGTTGGAACATTCGCTTTAATGAAATGATCAAAGCGTTTGGGTTTATGCAGACTTATGGAGAAGCCCGCGTTTACAAGAAAGTGAGTGGGAGCTCTGTAGCATTTCTCATATTATATGTGGATGACATACTTTTGATGGGAAATGATATAGAACTTTTGAACAACATTAAGTCCTACTTGAATAAGCGTTTTTCAATGAAGGACCTTGGAGAAGCTGCTTACATATTATGCATCAAGATCTATAGAGATAGATCAAGATGCCTCATAGATATTTCACAAAGCACATACCTTGATAAGATATTGAAGAAGTTCAATATGGATCAGTCCAAGAAGGGGTTCTTGCCTGTGTTGCAAGGTGTGAAATTGAGCTCAGCTCAATGTCCGACCACGGCAGAAGATAGAGAAAAGATGAGTGTCATCCCCTATGCCTCGGCTATAGGGTCTATTATGTATGCCATGATGTGTACCAGACCTGATGTAAACCTTGCCGTAAGTTTGGTAGGAAGGTACCAAAGTAATCCCGGCATGGAACACTGGACATCGGTCAAGAATATCCTGAAGTACCTGAAAAGGACTAAGGATATGTTTCTCGTTTATGGAGGTGACGAAGAGCTCGTCGTAAAGGGTTACGTCGACGCTAGCTTCAACACAGATCTGGATGACTCTAAGTCACAAACTGGATATGTGTATATTTTGAATGGAGGGGCAGTAAGCTGGTGCAGTTGCAAGCAAAGCGTCGTGGAGGGATCTACATGTGAAGCGGAGTACATGGCAGCCTCGGAGGCAGCGCATGAAGCAATCTGGATGAAGGAGTTCATCACCGACCTAGGAATCATACCCAATGCATCGGGGCCGATCACTCTCTTCTGTGACAATACTGGAGCAATTGCCCTTGCCAAGGAGTCCAGGTTTCACAAGAAGACCAGGCACATCAAGCGTCGCTTCAACTCTATTCGTTAAAATGTTCAAGGCGGAGACATAGATATTTGCAAAGTGCATACGGATCTGAATGTCGCAGATCCATTGACTAAACCTCTTCCGTGAGAAAAACATGATCAACACCAGAACTCTATGGGTGTTCGATTCATCATAATGTAACTAGATTATTGACTCTAGTGCAAGTGGGAGACTGTTGGAAATATGCCCTAGAGGCAATAATAAAATGATTAATATTATATTTCCTTGTTCATGATAATTGTCTATAATTCATGCTATAATTGTGTTATTCGGAAATCATAATACATGTGTGAATACATAGACCATAACATGTCCCTAGTGAGCCTCTAGTTAACTAGCTCGTTGATCAACAGATAGTCATGGTTTCCTGACTATGGACATTGGATGTCATTGATAACGGGATCACATCATTAGGAGAATGATGTGATGGACAAGACCCAATCCTAAGCATAGCACAAGATTGTGTAGTTCGTTTGCTAGAGCTTTTCTAATGTCAAGTATCATTTCCTTAGACCATGAGATCGTGTAACTCCCGGATACCGTAAGTGTGCTTTGGGTGTACCAAACGTCACAACGTAAGTGGGTGGCTATAAAGGTATACTACTGGTATCTCCGAAAGTGTCTGTTGGGTTGACACGAATCGAGACTGGGATTTGTCACTCTGTATGACGGAGAGGTATCTCTGGGCCCACTCGGTAATGCATCATCATAATGAGCTCAATGTGACCAAGTGGTTGGTCATGGGATCATGCATTACGGTACGAGTAAAGTGACTTGCCGGTAACGGGATTGAACGAGGTATTGGGATACCGATGATCGAATCTCGGGCAAGTAACGTACCGATTGACAAAGGGAATTGTATACGGGATTACTTGAATCCTCGACATCGTGGTTCATCCGATGAGATCATCGAGGAGCATGTGGGAGCCAACATGGGTATCTATGTCCCGCTGTTGGTTATTGAGCGGAGAGTTGTCTCGGTCATGTCTGCGTGTCTCCCGAACCCGTAGGGTCTACACACTTAAGGTTCGGTGACGCTAGGGATGTAGAGATATTAGTATGCGGTAACCTGAAAGTTGTTCGGAGTCCCGGATGAGATCCCGGACGTCACGAGGAGTTCCGGAATGGTCCGTAGGTGAAGATTTATATATAGGAAGTCCAGTTTCGGCCACCGGGAAAGTTTCGGGAGTCACCGGTATTGTACCGGGACCACCGGAAGGGTCCCGAGGGTCCACCGGGTGGGGCCACCTATCCCGGAGGGCCACATTGGCTGAAGTGGGAGGGGCAACCTACCCCTAGTGGGCTGGTGCGCCCCCCTTTGGGCTTCCCCTGCGCCTAGGGTTGGAAACCCTAGGGGTGGGGGCGCCCCACTTGGCTTGGGGGGGCAAGTCCCCCCCCCCTTGGCCGCCGCCCCCCCTTGAGATTCAATCTCTAGGGGCCGGCGCCCCCCCAGGGCCCCTATATAAAGAAGGGGGAGGGAGGGCTGCGCACCCAAGCTCCTGGCGCCTCCCTCTCCCTCCGTAACACCTCTCCTTCTCGTTGAGCTTGGTGAAGCCCTGCCGAGATTGCCGCTACTTCCACCACCACGCCGCCGTGCTACTGGATCTCCATCAACCTCTCCTTCCCCCTTGCTGGATCAAGAAGGAGGAGACGTCTTCCCCAACAGTACGTGTGTTGAACGCAGAGGTGCCATCCGTTCGGTGCTAGGACCATCGGTGATTTGGATCACGACGAGTATGACTCCTTCAACCCCATTCTCTTGAACGCTTCTACGCGTGATCTACAAGGGTATGTAGATGCACTCCTCTCTCTCGTTGCTAGATGACTCCATAGATTGATCTTGGTGAAGCGTAGAAATTTTTTATTTTCTGCAACGTTCCCCATCACTGTACTCTTATTATGATGAATTGAATATTTACCCTTTGAAATTTTGTCTTGTTGGATTGAATATTCAGAGATGAGAACACATGATATATATCTTGCGGTGTGAATACTTGAGGTGACAATTGGGGTATCATATTGATTCACTTGATATGTGTCTTGGCCTTCAACTCACAGATTCCCTCGGTGATATTGGGGTAATCTATGCATAGATCGAACGGAAAGAATAGCTTTGTGTTATTTTAGTATGGACTCTTGAATAGACCGAACGGAAAGAATAGCTTTGAGCTGGTTTCGTACCCTACAAACAATTCCTATCTTTTGTTCTCTGCTAATAGGAACTCGGGAGTGATTCTTCATTACACTTTGAGGGATAATCATACAATCCAACTATGTTAGCACTGCTGGGAGATTGCACTAGTGAAAGTACGGACCCTAGGCCTTATTTTCAAGCATTGCAATACCCTTTTTGTGCCCGTTTATGAAGGAAATATGCCCTAGAGGCAATAATAAAGTTATTATTTATTTCCTTATATCATGATAAATGTTTATTATTCATGCTAGAATTGTATTAAACGGAAACTTAGTACATGTGTGAGTACATAGACGAACAGAGTGTCACTAGTATGTCTCTACTTGACTAGCTCGTTGATCAAAGATGGTTAAGTTTCCTAGCCATAGACATGAGTTGTCATTCGATTAATGGGATCACATCATTAGGAGAATGATGTGATTGACTTGACCCATTCCGTTAGCTTAGCAATCGATCGTTTAGTATGTTGCTATTGCTTTTTTCATGACTTATACATGTTCCTATGACTATGAGATTATGCAACTCCCGTTTACCGGAGGAACACTTTGTGTGCTAAGAACTTCACAATGTAACTGGGTGATTATAAAGGTGCTCTACAGGTGTATCCGAAGGTACTTGTTGGGTTGGCGTATTTCGAGATTAGGATTTGTCACTCCGACAGTCGGAGAGGTATCTCTGGGCCCTCTCGGTAATGCACATCACTTAAGCCTTGCAAGCATTGCAACTAATGAGTTAGTTGCGAGATGATGTATTACGGAACGAGTAAAGAGACTTGCCGGTAATGAGATTGAACTAGGTATTGAGATACCGACGATCGAATCTCGGGCAAGTAACATACCGATGACAAAGGGAACAACGTATGTTGTTATGCGGTTTGACCGATAAAGATCTTCATAGAATATGTGGGAGCCAATATGGGCATCCAGGTCCCGCTATTGTTTATTGACCGGAAACGTATCTTGGTCATGTCTACATAGTTCTCGAACCCGTAGGGTCCGCACACTTAACGTTTTCGTTGACGATATAGTATTATATGAGTTATGTATGTTGGTGACCGAATGTTGTTCGGAGTCCCGGATGAGATCATGGACATGACGAGGAACTACGGAATGGTCCGGAGATAAAGTTTGATATATGGGATAATAGTGTTTGACCTCCGGAAGGGTTCCGGAATTCACCGGAAGGAGTTCCGGATGTTTCCCAAAATGTTTGGGTACGAGAACACGTTATTTGGGCCAAAGGGGAAGGCCCACAAGGTTTTTGGAAAGCGCAAAAGGAAGTTTTGCAGAGTCTAGGGGCCAGACGCCAGGGTCCCTGGCGTCTGGGTCCAGACGTCGGGAACCCTGGCGTCTGGCCCTGGAGTCCGGGAAGGACTCTTGCCTTTCGGGTGAAACCGACTTTGTGGAGGCTTTTACTCCAAGTTTCGACCCCAAGGCTCAACATATAAATAGAGGGGCAGGGCTAGCACCAAAGACACATCAAGAAACACCAAGCCGTGTGCCGGCAACCCCGTCCCCTCTAGTTTATCCTCCGTCATAGTTTCCGTAGTGCTTAGGTGAAGCCCTGCGGAGATTGTTCTTCACCAACACCGTCACCACGCCGTCATGCTGCCGGAACTCATCTACTACTTCGCTCGTCTTGATGGATCGAGAAGGTGAGGACGTCATCGAGTTGAACGTGTGCAGAACTTGGAGGTGCCGTGCATTCGGTACTTGGATCGGTTGGATCATGAAGACGTACGACTACATCAACCGCCTTGATAGACGCTTCCGCTTAGCGATCTTCAAGGGTATGAAGATACACTCCCCCTCCCGTTGCTATGCATCACCATGACCTTGCGTGTGCGTAGGAATTTTTTGAAATTAATACGTTCCCCAACAGTTTATTAATTGCTAACTTGCTGTTTTTATTTATTCAGATTATAAAAATATATTTCTACCATCCATATTACACTTTTATCATCATCTTTTCGCCGAACTAGTGCACCTATACAATTTGCCATTGTATTGGGTGTGTTGGGGGACACAAGAGGTTTCTTGTATTTGGTTGCAGGATCATTAGAGAGAGACCATCTTCATCCTACGCCTCCCACGGATTGATAAACCTTAGGTCATCCACTTGAGGGAAAATTGCTACTGTCCTACAAAACTCTGCGCTTGGAGGCCCAACACGAGTCTACAAGAATAAAGTTGCGTAGTATACATCACACACATTCGGCACGATGACATCCCTCGAGCTCTTGATCCAGTAGAGGGTCGAGGGAGAGTTCCGTCAGCACAAAGGTGTGGCGACGGTGTTGGTGATGTGATCCACCTAGGGCTTCGCCTAAGCACTACAACAATATGACCGAGGTGGTAAACTATGGAGGGGGGCACCGCACACGGCTAAGAAACAACTGTTGTGCTTTGGGGTGCCTCCTGGCCACATATATAAAGGAGGGGGAGGAGGAGGCCGGTGGCCAAGGAGGACACGCCAAGGGGGGAGTCCTACTAGGACTCCGTTCCTAGTAGGATTCGGCCCCCCTCCTTCCATTTAACAGAGAGGGAAAGGGGAAAGGAGGGAGAGGGAGAAGGAAAGGGGGGCCGCGCCCCAACCCCTTGTCCAATTTGGATTGGGCTTGGGGGGGCACCTCCTGTGGGAGCCTCCCTCTCTCCACTATGGCCCAATAGGCCCATTAACTTTCCCGAGGGGTTCCGGTAACCTCCCGGTGCTCCAAAAAATCTCCGATCTTCTTCGGAACCATTCCGGTGTCCGTATATAACCTTCCAATATATCAATCTTTACCTCTCGACCATTTCAAGACTCCTCGTCATGTCCATGATCTCATCCAGGAATCCGGATAAACTTCGGTCACCAAAACACATAACTCATAATACAAATTGTCATCGAACGTTAAGCGTGCGGACCCTACGGGTTCGAGAACTATGTAGACATGACCGAGACACATCTCTGGTCAATAACCAATAGCGGAACCTGGATGCTCATATTGGCTCCTACATATTCTACAAAGATCTTTATCGGTCAAACCGCATAACAACATACGCCATTCCCTTTGTCATCGGTATGTTACTTTGCCCGAGATTCGATCGTCGGTATCCTCATACCTAGTTCAATCTCATTACCGGCAAGTCTCTTTACTCGTTCTGTAATGCATCATCCCGCAACTAACTCATTAGTCACATTGCTTGCAAGGCTTATAGTGATGTGCATTACCGAGAGGGCCCAGAGATACCTCTCCGATACACAGAGTGAAAAATCCTAATCTCGATCTATGCCAACTCAAAAAACACCTTCGAAGACACCTGTAGAGCATCTTTATAATCACCCAGTTACGTTGTGACGTTTGATAGCACACAAAGTGTTCCTCCGGTATTCGGGAGTTGCATAATCTCATAGTCAGAGGAATATGTATAAGTCATGAAGAAAGCAATAGCAATGAAACTAAACGATCATTATGCTAAGCTAACGGCTGAGTCTTGTCCATCACATCATTCTCTAATGATGTGATCCCGTTGATCAAATGACAACACATGTCTATGGTCAGGAAACTTAACCATCTTTGATTAACGAGCTAGTCAAGTAGAGGCGTAACAGGGACACTCTGTTTGTCTATGTATTCACACATGTACTAAGTTTCCGGTTAATACAATTCTAGCATGAATAATAAACATTTATCATGATAACCGGAAATATAAATAACAACTTTATTATTGCCTCTAGGGCATATTTCCTTCAGGTGGGTGGGTGGCCGGCGCCGGGATCGGCACGACGGCGGAAGGGGGCACGAATCTGGAGTGCTAGATGTTGTTTTTGCCTGACAGTGGTGGCCCAGGTGTGTTTTCTCGTTCTGCTAGAGCCCCCAAGCGCCCCCAGTGCGCTGGGTTTGGCCTGGGATCGCTGGGCCAAAAAATTGGCCGAGCCGGCGAATTTCGGCGTCCTGGAGGCGCGACTGAGTTTTTTTTGCGCCGGCACGAAAAAACTCACCCTGGGGGGCCTGTTGGGAGCGCGAGTGAAGATGCTCTTAGACATAAGAACATCTTAGGCACCTTAAGATTGCAAAATGGACAATTGTTCCCCATTTATAATGCATCCGATGGAATTATTTTGTGCGAAATTGATGGCCTGGCCCTAGGGGCCTCCAGCCCTCCACAATAAACACGCATGCTCTTTGAAAACAAAACTTACATGGATGTTGTCCTGAGACCAGAAGAAATGACAATTAAACGTTGAGCTATGTATTGTGGACCTACCTTTTATGTGGACTTTGAGCATCTACAGCCGGACGCCCCAAACCGGTCTCAAACGCCCGGGTCGCCTGCCCGTTCACTAACCGGTCATGATTATTTGACCCAGACGAACGCCTCAAACGGGTCTCAAACGCCCGGCTGACCGGCACCCCTCATATCCCCTAAATATGGGGCGGATATGGGATGGCCGGGCACGCCCGGGCGCGTCCTCCTGCCAAGCCCGGCCCACCACCAACCCTCGCGGTTGTCCCACAAAAAAATCCATCTGGCTCATCGCTCCAAAACCATATCTCACTCTCTCTGCTCTCTAACTCCGTCCTCTCCTCTCCCCGCATCGATTCCGATCGAATCCGGCGCAATGTCGAGCCCCGGCAGCCGCTCCAACTCTGAGCTGGATTCGGATTATGAGCTTGCCCCCCGCATCGCCTTGGAGCGATCCAAGGTCGAGACCGGGAGAAGCTCCGGATCTGCAGCCTCGCCGCAGACGCAGATTCCCAGTCGGCGCAGGCCCCTCCCAGCCCGTGCGCAGCTCCGACAGGCGGCCTGCACAATCCGCGCCTCCCCTACGTCGTCCCGTTCCCTTGCCGGGTTCTGCTCCCCCACATGGGGAGCGGTGGGTACTTGTGCCCGCCCCGCCAGCCCGGACGGGCACACCAGAATCATAGGTGCTCGCCGCCAGCAGCAGCGGTGAAGGGAAAGGAGGGAGGCAGAGCAGTCCGTGCACTGTCATCGCGGGATTCAGGCGTAGCCCGACGAGGACGTGCGACTCCTCGAATGGGTCTACTGCCGGTCACTTACGATCGCGGAGATGGACACGCGATGGCTCCGCCGGAAGAATGCCAAGGCGCTCCGGATTGCCATTGAGCAGTCCGAGCGCGAGGCGGCTCGGCTCGTGAAGCTCAAGCGACAGTAGGGCAGGGAGGTCCGGCGGCTGAAAGGGCTCATCATCCTTTCCGACACCTCCGACGATGACGACCACCACGGCTCCTCGTCCGACGATTCGGACGATCCGCCACCAGCCGCCGATGCCTACAGCTGCGCCGGCGACCGGAAGGGCAAAGGGCCGGCGAGGAAGTGGTGAATCTCCGCCGTCTCCATCTTCAATTTCAAATTTTTAGTAATCTAGTTTAAACTTGTCCGCCGTTTATCTGAATTATGTGAACTTTGACGATCCTTTGGACATCCGGCGGTGATCTTTTGGCGATTGGAATGTGCATTTCTCTGTCCGATTTTATGTTTGTGTGATGATCTACGTTGTTTTTAGCTATGTTGCATACTAATATGGATACGAGGGACCGGATATTAGATATACAGATGTGAATGACAGAATTTAAGAAGTGCCCGTGGACGCGCGCGTCCGCGGGCGTGTGCGGGCTCGGATTTGCAGGTCGCGGCTGTAGATACTCTTACAAATAGTGTGGACCTGTTATTATTTTGGTAGGCCTATTTGACAGTACGCGCCCATCATTTTACCATTTACAAAGAACTTTCTTGCGACAGTAATTTAGATTTAACTTAATTTTGCCAGTGTGTTTTTCCTTTCTAAAAAAGCTCTAATCTCCTGGATGAATCCGACGGCCGGAAACCTAGGCATAGGTAGCTCCGAGAGTACTACGTGGGATGGATCGATACGATCGAATCATGGGGGCGATGAGCTGTCCAAGATGCATCAAGTGGCACACGTGGTCCGCCGGTGAGGTGTACACATTCAACCAGTGTGCTCCTCGTGGTCCATTAGTAAAAGGGAACACACACTCAAATAATTTATGCAGGTGTGTACCCGGCCAACTCAGATCAAATACAAAATGTTAGAATCTGCGTAGCTACTAGAGCTCCACGTCGCCCCATATGATTAATTTTCTCAGATTTATGAGAAACTACGCTCCTCCCCCGTGGTTCCCAATATTCACACAGCATGTGTGCATGTCCCTGTCGATCCTCTTGGGACATTAGGGTTGGACAGCCCTTGACAGTGTGTAACTTAGCTCAGTGCACAATTACCTTTGCATCATGTTAATTATACATAATTATTCATCTGCATCTTTCCTTCCTGAACTTGCATGGTTTGATATAAACTTGGGCATGAGAAGCCCTGCTTAGTGGCCCTAACCCGAAGCCCGACGATTGGGCTGGGCTCGGGCTCTCTATTGCGGCCCGATCTGAAAGCTCAAAAAATGGCCCAGATCAGCAAAAAATAGGATTTTGAGGAAATGTTTATATAATGCTCCATTACCTTAATTCAAAACTACGTTACTTTCTTTGGATCGGAAGTGAGTACAATATTTATTTACCACAAAAAGAATTACAACAATTAAAATAATATTATAAATAGAGATTGTGATGTTTATTTATCTGGGCCTATGTTAGGCTCCGGCTCGGGTTTAGTGGGGTCGGGTTTCCTAATGTGCAAATGTCTCTTCTATTTTCAAGGACATCGATGCTTAGTTGGGTTTGAATAACTCAAGCCGAGCTAGCTCGTTATCCACAAATCTTCTGCTTAATTTGGCCCTTAATGTTCTTTCATCTTTCGAATGTTGATAAGAACATAGACTAGCTCCATGGTCTTTGGTGGATCTTCATGGATTCAGTCATGGTGCGTCTATGTTCGTATGTCTACAGGTTGGATTCTTCTGATTTACACTTCTCTTCATCGGCGGCTGGTGATGTTCTGGTGCGCTGGTTTTATGGGGTCTTAGCACGACGACTGATCTCCACTATCTACTACAATGAGTTTTGCCCGGCTCTTGTGAAGGAGGGGTGATGACGGCGGCACGCCTTCGGCTCGCTCCAGTGCTTGTAGTTGTTGCTTGGTGATCAATTGACCTGGATATAATTTTTATTATTTCTAGTGTTCTTTGTACTGTCATAACAATTGATGAATAGATTGAAAGTTTTATCGCAACAAAAAATGTAGACTAGCTTTGGCTTGCTAAAAACGATAAACTAGTGAGCTGGAAAGATTGGCCGGTTAAGATTATGGCCTTAGATTTCGTGGGGTTGGGCTTTCTAAAGGCCACATCAGCAAATGTTAATACTATTTTCAAGAACATGATAGCTTAATTGGGTTCGAATAAATCGACCGATCCGTTGGATCGCCAAGCACACAAAGCTAGTGAGCTAGAAGGATTGACCCTTATGATTATAGCCTTAGGTTTAGCAGGGCCAGCCTTTCTAAAGGTCTGATAGGTAAATGTCTTTTCTATTTTTAAGAACATGAAAGCTTAATTGATTTCGGATAAATAGGGCCGAGCTAGGGCGTTATCCACCCATCATCTACTTAATGCGCCTCTTAATGTTCTTCCATCTTCAAAAGATGGATAAAAACTAGATTGGCTTTGGCTCGCCAAGCACGCTAAGCTAATGAGCTGCAAAGATTGATCCATTACAATTCTAGCCTTTGGTTTAGTGGGTCGGGCTTTCTAAAGGCCTTATCGGTATATGTCTCTTTTATTTTTAAGAACGTGAAATCTTAATTGAGTTCGAATAAATTGATCTGAGCTAGCTCGTTATCCACTCATCGTCTACTTAATTCACCTCTTAATGTTCTTCCATCTTCTAAGTGAGGATAAGAACATAGACGGGTTTTGGCTAGCCCAAAACGACAAGCTGATGAGCTGGAAAGATTGGTCCGTTACGATTATAGCCTTAGGTTAAGTGGGTTCATGCTTTCTAAATGCCATAGCGACAATTGTCTCTTATTTTTTTTACGAAAATGGGAGCTGAATTGGGTTCGAATAAATCTATCTAAGCTAGCTCGTTATCCACCCATCGCCTACTCAATTCGCCTCTTAATGTTCTTCCATCTAATTGTGGATAAGAACGTAGACGGGTTTTGGCTCGCCAAACACGATAAGCAGATGAGCTGGAAAGATTGTCCGTTACGATTATAGCCCTAAAGACCCGGTGAAAAGTAAACAAAAGGCGAATTGCGCAGACAACCAAAAAAACCTCGTCGCTAGCCAGCGTCGCAATGCACGAGTATCCGCAGGGAATGCCTCTGTATTCTTTTCATCTAATAATTAATTTTTTATTATTTTCTCAAGCAAAATCCTAGGAGTGTTCAATAGAACCATAAAAATGTGGTGGTGATCTATCAGTAAAAAATAACCACCTGTCCTCAAAATTCTTGAAAACATCATCGAAATTACATAGTTTATGTATACTATAATTTTTACTGAAGCAGTAGATAGTTTGAAATAATTGACTTTCTTTTGTTTGCTCCTTATAATTTGCCCCCAACAAAAATACCAAATAAAGCTAGGCGACTTGAGATAACAAAAGGAAGAAAAAAAGGACGCCCAAATGCGGAATGGTTTTAAGGATAACCGGCTGCCACCGGCTACTTCCGGCGACCCCGCTTTCTATATATACGGGCCTCTTTTTCCACCCTCTCCACACACCCTCTCTACTCCGCCCTTTCGTCCCCGTCTCCGGCCGTTTCCCACCGCCGCTCGCCGGAGCTAGCCAAGCTTTTGTTGCATATATCCTTTACTCCAAAAGTTTCCACGTTTCTGACACCGTCGGCCGGATTGGCCGTCGATGTAAAAGTGTTCTTCTTGAATCGTGAGGTTAGATAGCGGCCGTAGGAATAGGATCGTCTTGCCATCTCCGGCGGCGTGTAGGATGCCCATCGAAGATTGGGACTGAGGCGTCGGCGGCGGATAAATGTACCGCAAAAACGCGTCGGCACTAACCTGCTTCTACCTGTACCTCCTCTGGTTCTTCTTCCTGAAAAAGTAGCAGAGCAAGCGATCGATCGAGCCAGCGACTCGTGATTGAGATTGTTTGAGTTTGATACATCTATAGGTGTTCTCGTTGATTGATTGGAAGTTGGAGAGAAGTGATCTCGGCGATGGAGCTGGATCTGAACGTGGAGGAGAAGCCGGCGGCGGTGGCGCGGAGCGACTCCGGGACGTCGGAGTCGTCGGTGCTGAACGCGGAGGCGTCCTGCGGCGGGGGCGCCGCGCCGGCCGAGGAGGCCTCCAGCTCGACGCGCCAGCCGGCGCCGGCGCCGCGGGCGGTGCTCGAGTTCAGCATCCTGAGGAGCTCGGCGTCCGCCGAGGGCGAGAACGACGTCGGCGCCGACGACGACGAGGAGGAGGCCACTCCCTCGCCTCCACCTCCGCCGACGCGGCACTACCACCAGCACCTGCTGCAGCCGCAACAACTCGTCACCCAAGAGCTGTTCCCCGCCGCGGCCACCGCCGGCGGTCCGCCGCCGATGTCCGTGCCGCAGCATTGGGCCGAGCTCGGCTTCTTCCGCCCCGCGGCGCCGCCTCCGGACATGAGGATCCTGCAGATGCAGCAGCAGCAGCTGCAGGTGCACGCGCAGCCCCCGCCGCCGCCGGCGGCCCAGCCGCCGGTGGCCAAGAAGAGCCGCCGCGGCCCGCGCTCCCGCAGCTCGCAGTACCGCGGCGTGACCTTCTACCGCCGCACCGGCCGCTGGGAATCCCATATCTGGTCCGTACACAAATCCCTCCAACCACCCCCAAAAAGAAACCCAATTTTTTTCCTCAAATATCACCAACTGATTGTTTCAGTTCTTACAAATTTTCTTGCTCCTGTTCATCGCTAAATGCAGGGATTGCGGCAAGCAGGTGTACTTGGGTGGATTTGACACTGCACATGCTGCTGCAAGGTACAAATTTAATTAAGCAGGAGTACATAATTGTGATGTGATCATCACCTGAACTACCTGTACTGAAACCCTCAAGTCATGTCATTTCACCGTGCCAAATTGACCTTGGGATGTTCCGCAGGGCGTACGATCGAGCGGCGATCAAGTTCCGTGGCGTCGACGCCGACATAAACTTCAACCTCAGCGACTACGAGGACGACATGAAGCAGGTGATCGGCAAAGCCACCAACCAGTGTTCCTCATCCAACCAAATAGTTCAGATGCAGAGTGCATTAGTACTGTTGTTGAAACTGATGAACTGAAGAAATTCTGACTGTGTGTTGTTTGGTGGATGATCTGGATCAGATGAAGGGCCTGTCCAAGGAGGAGTTCGTGCACGTGCTGCGGCGGCAGAGCACCGGCTTCTCGCGGGGCAGCTCCAAGTACAGAGGCGTCACCCTGCACAAGTGCGGCCGGTGGGAGGCGCGCATGGGCCAGTTCCTCGGCAAGAAGTAAGAACAAATTCCCCTTTCCATTTTGAACCGATTTTTCATTTCTTACTTCATGGCATGTTGCACTGAATGCACTTGTGAAGTTAACATATGCATCTCTGGATGTGATTGTGCTGCTGCCTATCTGATCTGAATCTGAATCTCGTAAGAGAGAGTCATGATCAGATCAAACAAGATCCCATGATCCATTAGGAATGTATTTTTAAGCAGTAGTTCATAGGTTGAAAATACTAAGATGCATAGATCAGGAAAAATAAAATGAAATAGTAGTAGGCAGTGGATAGGGAGTTCCTCAAACGACATGTTTGGGTGCAGGTACATATATCTTGGGCTATTCGACAATGAAGTAGAGGCTGCAAGGTTCCTGAGCTTGGATTCTGCCCATTGATGCACAATAAAAAAGTTGTTTCTTTTTTCTCCATCAACCGAAGTACCGACTCGAATCTCTTCTCTTTGTTTCTCTTCTTCTTTTTCTTGTCCGGAAAAATCAGGGCTTACGACAAGGCGGCGATCAAATGCAACGGTAGGGAGGCCGTGACGAACTTCGAGCCGAGCACCTATGATGCGGAGCTGCTCAGTGAGGTTGCTGCTGAAGGTAACAACACGATGAGAATTTTGATTGTATTTATTTTTCATGTTTGCATCTGTGATTTGGCAAAAATTCTGCGTTGGAGATTAGCTGATGAACTTGAATTTGATTATGACGATTGGCAGGCGCAGATGTCGACCTCAACTTGAGCATATCTCAACCAACTTCACAAAGTCCCAAAAGGGATAAGAGCAGCCTTGGCCTGCAACTCCACCATGGATCATATGAAGGCTCTGAACTAAAGAGACCAAAGGCAAGTACAAATGCTTTCTTTAAAAGATTTGGCAACCAGTCCAATTTCACTGCTGGATTTGTATGGCTACCTGATCCACTATGTGATTAATAATTGAATTTCACTATCACCATGCTAGTGACTGCAGTATGATGCCCTATCGTAGCAAAGTCTTTTTCCTAGTTTACTTCATAGGAACTTCTACAGCTATTGTCTAAATTAAATTTCACCGTCGCCTGACCCACCGCCCAAATTATATTCACCACACAGTAACATGCTTACTTTTCCTGCCTGACTATGGTTGTCTATCTATTTTTCATTCAGAAATTAAATAGATTGAGAAGATTATTAGTTGACATTCAACTGGAAAATATCGTTTGCGTGTTATGCAGGTCGATGCGCCCCCTGAGATGGTCGCAATCCCTCATCGATACCCCCTTCTGACCGAGCATCCACCAATCTGGCATGGCCAATCATATCCCATCTTTTTAAATAATGAGGTGAGGTGATACTAAATTTTAAAGCTCCTTTCACCTAAAATTTTCAAGGTGGCTCTGATGACGCCCGATATGGATCGGACCGTACATATTGAGCATGTCGACGCCACTCTGTTTTGCAATCAGGACTGACTGATGCAGACTGATAATGCCCTTGCAGCTGTTACTGTTGTACTTAGCGTCACTTAAGCATTTTCCTGTGTGGCTGCAGTTATAGCTCAAGTTGGCCTGATTTTCATAGTCCACCCGTTCCATGTCGAGTTCAGAGTCATTAATTCCTAGCACAATTTTCATATGCAGGATCTTGAGTCCTCACAAACTGTCTAATTGAGTTCAGAGTCGTAGGATATGTATAGTATAAATATGCTGATTTTTTTCCTCCTAAAGGAACATCCTAGAGAGTTGACGATTTAGATTTAGCCCACTCCAATAATTTGGTCAATATTCCTTCATGTGGCTAAGAACGTTTTGGTGTTCTATTTTGTATGGTATGACCACTATTCAGAGGTTTTATTTATTTATAGCGAGAAAAGAGATCTGGATCGTACCAATACTATTTTAATAGTATGAGTACGGCTCACAGCTTTACTTGGAAGCAAAAGAAAGCTAGCAAGTCGGCACCTTATAGTAATAGGATTAGTACGCAGTTTGCCATTTGGTTTGAAAACCCAAAATTGGTTTGCCATTCCTTTTCTTAAATTATCCTCTCAGATTCCTCAACTACTAAACTTCAAGAGTATCTTCACATGTGTCATTTTCTTATTTTATTTTTCCTGGAAAGCAAGTTCAGCTGGACATATCTACCTCACCTTTATGTCGATCAAAGCGATAGGAATTAGACCAATTGTACAAAAGAAACAAAGAACAATCCAATTTCTGCCAATTTTCTTGAGTTTATCCTACATGAGCATGCTAAATTATTCTTCATTTATATATGCAGGATGCAGCCAGAGATCATAGCAGGAGGCCAGAGGTGGCCACAGGGGGTGTTCCAACCTGGGCATGGAGTGTGAGCCACCCTCCTCCAACACAACCCATGCCACTCTTCTCGTCGTCATCGTCCGCTGCAGCATCATCAGGATTCTCCAAAACCGCCGCGGCAGCTGCCCCCGGCGCCCCATCGGCCTCATTCCGGTTCGACCCGATGGCGCCATCATCATCGTCAAGCAACCAACACCACCACCACCCCCGCTGAAAAAGAAGCCATACTGTAAATTTTCTGGGAAGCCAGTATCTTTTTGCCCCTCCGGCGTTTCAGCGTTTTCGGTCTTGCGCCGGGGCGGTTTCAGGTAGTGGATTGGATTCATGACTGTATTTCCCATGCTGCCCAAAGTGAAATGTCACTTCTTTTCTGCGCTCTCTGCAGCATTGGTCCCATAATTCTTGATGTCAGATACTAACGTCAGCTCATCTCACCATCTGAGATGGATTTATACCATTGTTGTAGACAAACTTGTCACTGAAATTCAGCAGTACCGATACCATAAGATAAGAGGAACCTTTACTTTGGGAATTATTCCAGCCCCTTTTCTTGGATGTCAGTTGGCCCTTGTTTTTGCTCTACAGCCAACTACCACTGCTGAATTGTACTGTTCTTTGTTCTTGCGCTGGTACAAGATTTGGCTCTAACAGATGCCAAAGCATCTGGTGCAAGAATATAAATACTTGAGATAACATCTTGAATAATTATGGACTTCATGATATTGAAAAGAAGTAATCATGCATGACTCCTAAATTCTGTAGACTTTCTACAAAGTATGCCTAGAAATGTCAATTACTAAAAATGTTGATTTCCAATGGAAAAATATCTCTCTGAAATGGATGGTTTCCAAAAAAGTATGAATGGTTACATCAATAAAAATAGCATGGAACAAAAGCAGATACTTCAGAAGCACTAGAACTGTAGAACAGTTGGACTATGACAGTTTCCTGTGCAATTTTCTCCAGCAAAAATCCAGAACTGTTTGAAGACAGTAGCATGGAGTGACACATGACCTCGTCTGCTGTTAAATCCGACGGGACGCTGCAGTGATTTTGTCAGGTAAAAGCTTCTCTGTCGGGGATGGTGAGATATACCCGACGGCAGCTGTCGGCGTCGATCGAGTCATCGGTCGGCCAAAAGTTTGGAGAGGGAATCCGTCACGTGAAAGGGCACATGTTTTTGACAGCCACCATATGCAGTAGTAAGATCACTGCTAGATAAGATAAAGATCTTTTTTTGAAAGAGATGCATATAGATAGATAGATGCCCTCCAAATATGCGACTGAATCGAGAATCGTGCACACTCGCATGCATTTGTTCCACCAGAGGGCATGTGCGAAACAGATGAATTCAATACGAATTTTCGTAGGAAACAAGTTTACTTTTGCGGGAAATATCAAAATCCTTTGGTCCAAACGGGTCTCGGTTTCGTTCCTTTCGAGAAGAAAGAACTGGAAGGTGCATGCATGGTACTAGATCTACTGCCATCCTCCAATCCCATGATTGTATTGCTTTTGTTTACTTGCTTCGATATGCCTCTGAAGGTGTTCATCAAGCAAAATTTGAAGCAGACAAGTAGGAAATAGTTTTTGCTGGTTTTGACGAGGAAGGGAGGACCACATCAACTTTACCATGGAAGCAACTTGAGATTATATATAATGGCACGAAACCCCTGCCAAGGGAATCACTTGAAAGGCAAGGCAAATTTGTCCCAACAGAGACTGGTTCACCTAAATAAAATTCAAGGCCATAAGGCTAATTTGTTTAGTTATTTCATAGTACGTACTCAAGAAATTAAGTTCCATAAAATTTCCCCCTTTAGCTGTGAAAACACCAAGTGGTGCTTTTGCGGCTTTCTAGCATAATGGCTCGGGTGCCCGTAGTTTTTCCTAAAATAAGAAGAAAGCTATTGGATTTTGCGTGATTTTCAGTTCTTGTTTGTATCCTCCACTTTTTACAGTGAGAATTGGGAAAATAATATATTTTGAGATGTTCTCATCAATAATAAGAAAGAATCTAGTCCTATTAAGACTCACAAGCACATCGTCAAATGTCAAAATCCTAGAAAATAAAGAAAATTCACACAAATGACACATCCAATCTGTGTTTGCGAGAGTCAAACTGGTCATCAGCTGAGGAGAAACAAAATATCTGCTAAGCTTGATTTGGTGGCTACAATAATGCAACTTAAAGAATCAAGCGAGGTACAATTTCTAAATGGCTATGATAACTGTCGTACAGGTGTCGACGTGTAACATTATAGTATTTTGATGCCTTCGTCAGTTCTGTCATTTCATTATTCGTTCCAAGAAAGGAGGCCTAAAAATATTCATGCAACAGCTCCATTAGATCACCGACAAACGACCATCAGGTACCATAGAAAAACAAGCTGAAAACCTAAAGTACAACCACCCATCCCCAACACCAATACACCACAAGCCCCCAACCATCAAATTAATTAGTGCAATCTTTATGGTATGTTTAATTTTCATTTGTGAAAAAACTTCTTTTTCTTCAGTGAAAATAACAAGTTTGACCCACTGAATTTGGCTTTTAGGGAGTAAGATGCACAATTATATGGTACATATACAACTTTTGTGGAACAAAAAGCTATAGTGTAGAGCAATCATCAGCATTAGACCTCGTAAATTTGTACTTGCTGTTGAGGCTTCAATGTCAATGACAGTTTGTAACGGTCTCGAAAGAAGAAGTGCTCTTATGCGTAGCATCGACAAAAGTAAAATAAATAAATAAAGCCCAATTTGGGTTTTTTAAGGATTGAGGATGTCCTTGCTTTTGTGCTTCCATGTGGTGGGTCTCTCTCTCTCCTTTTGGCATGATTCCTTTGAGAGGAAATATATGTATATCTTTGGCCTGTCGGAATTGCGTCACTGCTTACGTTAATTCGCAGCCTGATTGTAATAATCTTATAGCATGACATGGACTAGAGGGAGATTAAAGTATGAATGGTGGGCGCATCAGTACTATATTAGGCCTGATGGCATTGTTTATGCTGGAGGTTGATGGTGATTCCTTGTATTAGTTGTACTCGAAGGAGTTCTTTTTAAAAGCTGGTCTTGTTGTTTGTACCATGCTTTGTTTATTGTAGATAATCTTGTACACCCTGCAGATGTGTAATATACTATCAGATTAACACATGTACTCACTTTAGCACACTGACCCTTATATAAGAAAAAGGGAGTTGAAAATAGCCATGATTATTGAAGCTGGTCATCATGATCTGGATTTTGTTAATCCCTTCTTAAACCTATGCATTATTCACTAGCTAGTGTGGTATCCATGAATACTGGAGGTGACATAAAAAATTGAGAACTTCAAATCCCATTTGTAAACCCCATTTTTTCTTGATTTTCCGAGAGCTGAATTATTTTCTGCTAAAGTGTTCTGCTCCAAACAGAGCCTTAACATGTTCTTAAGGTGGATAGCTTATCATGGCAAGCAAGAGGCAGCGTATATCCACAGAGCCAAATGACATAAGTTGAATGAAACAAGTTGTATACTATTGTGTGTTCAGAACTTCAGATTGGCCAGATCCAGCTATTTTTTATATAGGTGCTAGTGCACAGAGTTGATCAACACAATACATCATATACCATATATTCAAAAGATATTATATTGTTGGACTTTGATGCTCATCACGAAAGAAATCATGTGAAATTTTGCTCCACTCAGTAGAGCTGTCGAGATACATATGCAGCCAACATTTATATTCACACAAAATTTGGTTTTGATGGTGACACAACACCTATACTGATCTTGCACGACTCATCGCTGTCAACCATGCGGTTAGTGTACAAAATAATACAATCCACGAGATAGACCTGGCCCTGCACAAACTATCCAAACAAATTTAAGTATCGATGCGTCCAAAAGAGACTAGAAGTTATATGTTTCATTCATGATCTGCGTAGAAATTGCCATGTTAACATGAAATTCTCTAAATGTGCATCCAAAAGGCCACTATTTCTCGAAAATGATTGCATTTGAAACAGAACAAGGACTTCCCCTGTTTTATGAAAAAAAATCATATGTTTGCTTTTATAATTTACTGCACTGAAACAAGGCCATCTTTTTACCCTCCCCCCTAATCCTGGTCTGTCAGATGGTTTTGGTGACGTGCCTATGCTTTTGCAAGTACGTGCAGTAAAGAAAATGTATCGTCTCTATAGTTACAAGGGAACTTTGCAGGAACACAGAAAATTGCAGCATTATTTGATATAATTTTCTGTGTCCCAATAAGATTAGAAGTTATGTACTCCTTATGTTCCAAAATAAGTGCCCCAACTTGTATTAAGTTGAGACACTTATTTTGGGACGGACGAGTACATGGCTTCTTGCAACAATCGCATAGAAATTACCATGTTAACATGGAATTTCATAAATGTGCTTAGAGAAATGTACTGTCTCTCAAAAAACTTGTGTATTATAAACATGCCCAGAAAACACTCTCACGGCGTGTGCCTGTTTTTGGATTTTAGGGCTTGTTGAACTATGCCCTCAGCAGAACCCATTTGTGGTTCACCTGTTATGTGTACTCTAGTTTCGTGTGTGTTGTGTTGGATTGTTCGGATCTTGTTGACTTGTGACGGTTTTGTTTATATATAAAGCATGGCGAAAGCCTATGCAAAGGAGTTCCACGCTCTTAAGCAAAATTATATTTTTAAAATGGCAGGTGTACTGCAATGTAACTGGGGCACGTCTAGGTCTTTTTTTAGACAATCTCACGAAGCTTTATTCAGCCGTCACCATGTTTACAGGGACGAAAGGAATACCATCAGGCTGACCTAGCCAGACATGGCGGCCAGGCCCTAACATCAAGGCATGCTTCGCTAGATTGTGAGCCTCAACATTTGAGCTCCTAAATTCGTGGACTATATTACATGAAGTAAAAGTACTGGAATTCAATCTAATCTCCTAAATGACCGCTCCATAGTCGGAACCACTTCCAAGATGAATTTCTTCCACCATGCCTCGGCAATCGGATGCTAGATGAATCTGATGCAAGTTCAAGTCTTGAGATAGGAATAGACCTTCCCTGATCGCCATTGCTTCCAGTGTAGCCGGGCTCCTATGTTTGGGGATACTTGGGCCGAAGCACCTAAGAATGTTCCTTCCGTTGTTTCTTCCAATAACCCCTATAGCACCATACCATCCGGATCTTCCCATCGCTGCATCGACATTAATTTTCATGTGTTGTTCTGGTGGAGCTAACCAGCTGAAAGTGCAACTAATCCTCGGGTGGTTTTGGTAATTCATAACAACACATAGCTCATTGAACCAATATCCATTCAAGTTTAATATTTCAGATAGTTCAATGAATGGCATGGCATGGACTAGAGATGTGGACCCGTCAAAATGCTAAGGACACATATTGGCAAAAGCTCAAGACTCTTCATTTCTATTTTAGTGATTCAAGATCACCTTGAGTCCATAGGAAAGCCAATACTATTAAAAGAGGATGAGATGTTGCTTAATGGTCTACTTTCTCAAAGTGCTTAGTGATATTAATCCAAAGCCCTCAACCACTTTCTCATTTCAAAATATGTCCAAAACTCAAAGTCAAACTCGGCCCCACCGAACTGTTCTATCCGGCGCCACCGAGTTCATTTGACATAGCCACTGCCAGAAACCCTAACACCTCGGTCACACTAATACGGATCTCGATCTCGCCGAGATGGCCTTGCAAACTCTCCGTTTCCTGTTGCAATTATTTCGGTCTCGCCGAAATGTGCAATCGGTCCCACCGAGTTTGCTTGACCAACTCTCTGTTTGCTCTTTGCTGAAATCGGTCTCACCGAGTTCACGCAATCGGTCTCACCGAGTTCAGCGGCTTCACCGAGATGAGGTTTTGCCCTAACCCTAGCACATCGGTCCCACCGAGTTGTTCCAGTCGGTCCCACCGAGATTCCTAATGTTCACATTTTCAACTAAATCGGTCTCATCAAGTTCTTCTATTCGGTCTGGCCGAGTTGGGTCAAATGTGTGTAATGGTTGGATTTTGTGTGGAGGCTATATATACCCCTCCACCCGTTCTCCATATTTGAGAGAGCCATCAGAACACGCCTACACTTCCAGTTTACATTTTCTAAGAAAGAACCACCTACTCATGTGTTGAGACCAAGATATACCAATCCTACCACAAGAATCTTGATCTCTAGCCTTCCCCAAATTGCTTTCCACTAAAATCATCTTTCCACTATATCCAAATATATGAGAGAGAGTTGAGTGTTGGGGAGACTATCATTTGAAGCACAAGAGCAAGGAGTTCATCATCAACACACCATCTATTACCTTTTGAAGAGTGGTGTCTCCTAGATTGGTTAGGTGTCGCTTGGGAGCCTCCGACAAGATTGTGGAGTTGAACCAAGATGTTTGTAAGGGCAAGGAGATCGCCTACTTCGTGAAGATCTACCCAAGTGAGGCAAGTCCTTCGTGGGCGATGGCCATGGTGGGATAGACAAGGTTGCTTCACTAGTAGAAAATAGGGCTTTGGTCTAGGCCGGGTTAGCCCATTAGTCCCGGTTTAGTCCAGAACCCGGACTAATGGGGGCATTAGTCCCGGTTCATGTGCCCAGGGGCCACGTGGGCCATTTGTCCCAGTTCGTCTGGACCTTTTAGTCCCGGTTGGTGCCATGAACCGGGACTAAAGGGTGCGATGCCCATTAGTATCGGTTCGTGGCATCAACCGGTTCTAAAGGTTAGACCTTTAGTCCCGGTTCGAGCCACCAACCGGTACTAATGGGGTTTGAGGCATTAGTACCGGTTCATGGCACGAACCGGTACTAAAGGTCCCATTTTCAAACTCCACCCCCCCCTCGTGGATCGCCTTTTCAGTTTTAAAAAAATAAAAGAAAATGATGAAAATGTCAAAAAAAATAAAAAAAATAAGTTTCCCATGTGATATGTGGTCTAGTTGTTGGGGAAATTTGCAAATGTGAATTTCGACTTTATTTGCAAAATCTCTATAGAATTTAGTAAAATGGGCATAACTTTTGCATACTGACTCGGATGAAAAAGTTTTTTATATGAAAAATCATCTACTCGAAAAGTTACATCCAAATTTAATTGGGGGAACCCCGTTAAACATTTTCAAAATCCTCAAAAACCTAACAGAAAAAAAGTTACGGGGCTTTGAAGATCTAGAGTGGAAAAAATCGAAAAATTTTCAAACTGTGGTCAAACAATGGTCAAACTAATTATTCTAGAATATTAGTGTTACTAAATAATTATTTCAGTTATTTTGAATTTTGGTCAAAACTGGTCAAACTGTGGTTAAACAATGGTCAAACTAATTATTCAAGAAATATTAGTGTTACTAAATAATTATTGTTTTTTAAAACAATAGTTTCAAACTCAAACAGTGAAATGTGTCACTTCATGCTCAAGCAAAATTCCTGAGGGTTAATAGGATTGACATCTTAAAATTGTTAGGAAAACAACAAGTGCAGACTTGGAAACGAGGGAGAATAGAACCCGGAAGTTAAGCGTGCTCAGGCTGGGGGAGTGGGAGGATGGGTGACCATTCGGGAAGTTAGATGATTTGGAATGATGAGGGGTGATTAGAGATTAGAGGATAAATTGAGCAGTGATGAGGGGTGGTGATTAGAGATTATAGATGAAAATAATTCAGAAATTTGAAAATAAAAAAAAATTCAAAAACAAATTTCAAAAAAAATCATAAAATTTCCTTTAGTCCCGGTTGGTGCCAACCGGGACTAAAGGTGGAGCTCCACGTGGCCGCGGCCTTTAGTCCCGGTTCGTGTTAGAACCGGGACTAAAGGGGGGAGGCATTAGTAACGATCCTTTAGTCCCGGTTCATGAACCGGGACTAAAGGCCCTTACGAACCGGGACAAATGCCCTGTTTTCTACTAGTGCTTCTTCGTGGACCCTTCGTGGATGGAGTCCTCCGTGGACTCGTGCAACCGTTACCCTTCATGGGTTGAAGTCTCCATCAACGTGGATGTGCGATAGCACCACCTATCGGAACCACACCAAAAATCTCCGTGTCATCATTGCGTTTGCACTCTCCAAACCCTTCCCTTTACCTTCATATGCAATGTTTTACTTTCCGCTGCTACACTCTTAGAATTGCATGTGTAGGTTGATTGCTTGACTTGTGCTAAATTGCGAGAATCTGCCCACAAATAAAATTGCGAAAATGTTAGATTTTTATTTGGTCGAGTAGTCTAATCAACCCCCCCCCCCCCTGATAGACCTACTTTCGATCCTACAAGTTGTATCAGAGCTTTGGTCTCCATTTTCCTTGATTTCCATAGCTTTGGTGATCATAGCCTTGGTTTCACAATCTATGAGAGTATGGCATCTAGCGAGGGAAATTATCACCGTAGAGGTACTTACTTTGATGGTACTAATTTTACTAGTTGGAAGCATAAGATGAAAATGCATATTCTTGGTCATAACCCCGCCGTTTTGGCTATTGTGTGCATTGGCTTGCAAGGTAATTTCTTCGAGGATGGAAAAGAACCGGATCGTGAAGCGTGCGTGGAAGAAATGAAGATGTTGCAATACAATGCTCAAGCTTGCGATATCCTCTTCAACGGATTGTGCCCCGAAGAATTCAACAAAATCAGCCGCCTTGAGAATGCAAAGGAAATTTGGGATACTTTGGTTGAGATGCACGAAGGTACCGAGTCCGTCAAGGAATCCAATTTGGATGTGCTTCAAAGTCAACTTGACAAGTTCAAAATGAAGGATAGTGAAGGAGTCGCCGAAATATACTCTAGGCTTGCTCTCATCACAAATGAGATTGCTGGCTTAGGAAGCGAATAGATGACCAAAAAATTCATCATCAAGAAGATCCTAAGAGCCTTGGATGGAAAATATGATACCGTGTTCACCTTGATCTAAATGATGGCCAATTACAAAGATCTCAGAATTGTTGCTCATGGGATGTCACTCAATGATAAGGAAGAGCTCCACAACAAATCAAATGGTGCTTACAAAGCTTCGTGTGATGCTCCTAAAACATCAAGTGAGAAACAAGTCTTCAATGAGGAATTGAGCTTAATGGTGAAAAACTTCAACAAGTTCTACAAGAATAGAAGCAAAGAGAGAAGTTCCAAGTCAAGATCCTACAATTACAAAAGATCTTCTAGTCGTGATCGTAATCGTTACAATTGTGGAAGACCCGGACACTACTCCAATGAGTGTACGACTCCCTACAAGAAAATAGAATATTCGCCTAAGAGGAGAAGTAAAAGACATGAATCACCACCTAGAGAGAGAAGGAGTAGAGATGATCATTATGAACGAAGACCCTCTCGTAAAAGCAAGGATTCGGAAAGGAAGGAAAAGTCACCAAAGAGCTACACAAGACGAAGACATCAAGCTCACATTGGTGAATGGGTATCCGGTTCCGACTCTGACAACTACTCTGAGAGAAGCTATCACTCCGACTCTGAATATACTCAAGATGAAGGTGTTGTCGGACTTGCACTTGTGTCATCCAACTCCTACGACATATTTGACTCACCAAATGAAGTAATTGGAAGATGCTTCATAGCTAAAGGCCCTAAGGTATCACACCCCGAGTATGTTGATTTGAAATCATGATGAAGATGATTTGCTAGTTGATGATGATTTACTTGTTGACAACACTAGTGATGGAAACTATGATGAAATTGCTAGTATTCAGGCTAATCAAGATGAAACAAATGACAATGATGAGGAGGAGATTGAGCGTCTAACTAAAGAAGTAAACACTCTTAATTTAGCTCATGAAACAACTCTAGAGGATCATAGAGAGCTCCTAAAGACTCATGAGAAGCTACGCTCCGAGAAGCTAAATTTAGAGCAAGAGCATGAGTTCTTAAAAGCTATCAATGATGATCTTCGAAAGTAGAGTTCTTCTTATCTTGCCAAACGTCTCCTCTTGTCTACTTATATGCCACAAGTAAAATCTAGCAATAAGAACAAGAAGGATTCTTCCTACCATGTAAAATCGAATATTGTTGCTTCAAGTAGTTCTCTTGATTCCAATAACGATTCTCTTAGCCAAGTTACAGTTGAGCAAGAAAATATCTTATTGAAGGGAATTATAGAGAAAGGTGTTTACAAGAGCCTTGATGGAAGTAAGCAATTTGAGGAAATTGTACTCAAGCAAGGCACCGGAAGAATCAAGGTGTTGGTTTTGAATGAAAGTTCAATGCCAATGGAGTTGATTGGGAAGAATATCAATGCCCCAAGACAAAGTTTGTTCCTTAACAAGAGAAGTATGACCCCACTTCTTTCAAGGGAACACAAGCTCAAGATGATCTTCCACCACAAGACCACAAGCTAAAAGGCAAGGACAAGCTTCAAGAAGAGATTTATTCATTTAAAGAAGCTCCTAAGGCCATGGTCAAGTGGGTTCCCAAGACTATGTCAAGTTCTACTTCATCAAGTAGGACTACAACTCCAAGGATTCCCATCAAGTTGATGTGGATCCCAAAGAAGAAGAACTAGAGAGTTCTTGAGGGTGACTGCGTCAACATACTTCACTCACATTCATTTTGGTAAGGACAAGTGCAATCAACTTTCATATCTTGCACTAGTTCATGGAGCCGCAAACCCTCTTGTTGGTAAGACAAGGGACAAGGTAACCTAATGCTTTCATGGACATCATCATATGTGTGTTTCACTCTATATCTATGGTATCCTTGTATGTTCCTTGTGGGACTAACCAATGTAGGTATTGAAAGTGCAAAACACTCCAATGGATTGCTCCAAATGATCAACATCAACATTGAGCATCCACATCTTCAACATCTACATGAAGTCATCATCGACAAAACCCAAGTTTAGTTCATCCCTCTAAGGGGGGATATCACATCTAGGGGGAGCTTTGCTCTAAAAATTGTGCAAAAGAAACTCTAATGATGTGAACACAACAATGCTTTATGTAAAAGTGGTAACCCCACTTGTGCTTAAACGATAAGTATGACCTATGATCAAATGTTCTCATTTGACTCCTAAGTCAATATACTCATATATAGATGACCTAGTCATTGCCAATTGCTTGATAGATGTTAGAGTGTATGTGCATGCTTTGCCACATGTTTTATTTGCTATCTTATTGTGTGAGCATGTTGGTTGCATAATTTTCTCCATTCAGGGATATCCATTTGTTGCTTTGATTATTTGGTTTTTTATTTTGCCAAATGGATGGACAAGAATGCCTAAGTACTCCTTGAAGGAAATATGCCCTAGAGGCAATAATAAAGTTATTATTTATTTCCTTAATTCATGATAAATGTTTATTATTCATGCTAGAATTGTATTAACCGAAAACTTAGTACATGTGTGAATACATAGACAAACAGAGTGTCACTAGTATTCCTCTACTTGACTAGCTCGTTGAATAAAAATGGTTAAGTTTCCTAGCCATAGACATGAGTTGTCATTTGATTAACGGGATCACATCATTGGAGAATGATGTGATTGACTTGACCCATTCTGTTAGCTTAGCACTTGATAGTTTAGTATATTGCTATTGCTTTCTTCATGACTTATACATGTTCCTATGACTATGAGATTATGCAACTCCCGAATACCGGAGGAACACTTTGTGTGCTACCAAACGTCACAACATAACTGGGTGATTATAAAGGTGCTCTACAGGTGTCTCCGATGGTACTTGTTGAGTTGGCATAGATCGAGATTAGGATTTGTCACTCCGATTGTCGGAGAGGTATCTCTGGGCCCTCTCGGTAATGCACATCACTATAAGCCTTGCAAGCAATGTGATTAATGAGTTAGTTGTGGGATGATGCATTACGGAACGAGTAAAGAGACTTGCCGGTAACTAGATTGAACTAGGTATGGTGATACGGACGATCGAATCTTGGACAAGTAACATACCGATGACAAAGGGAAAAACGTATGTTGTTATGCGGTTCGACCGATAAAGATCTTCGTAGAATATGTAGGAGCCAATATGGGCATCCAGGTTCTGGTATTGGTTATTGACCAGAGAGGTGTCTTGGTCATGTCTACATAGTTCTCGAACCCATAGGGTCCGCACGCTTAACGTTTGTTGACGATATAGTATTATATGAGTTATGTATGTTGGTGACCGAATGTTGTTCGGAGTTCCGGATATGATCACGGACATGACGAGAAACTCCGAAATGGTCCAGAGATAAAGATTGATATATGGGATAATAGTGTTTAGTCTCTGGAAGGGTTCCGAAATTCATCGGAAGGGGTTCCGGATGTTTCCCGAAATGTTTGGGTACGAGAACACTTTATTTGGGCCAAAGGGGAAAGCCCACAAGGTTTTTGGAAAGCGCAAAAGGAAGTTTTGTGGAATCCAGGGGCCAGACGCCAGGGTCCTTGGTGTCTGGGTCCAGACGCCGGGAACTCTGGCATCTGGCTCTGGAGTCCGAGAAAGACTCTTGCCTTTCGGGTGAAACCGACTTTGTGGAGGCTTTTACTCCAAGTTTCGACCCCAAGGCTCAACATATAAATAGAGGGGCAGGGCTAGCACCAAAGAGACATCAAGAAACACCAAGCCGTGTGCCGGCAACCCCGTCCCCTCTAGTTTATCCTTCGTCATAGTTTCTGTAGTGCTTAGGCAATGCCCTGCGGAGATTATTATTCACCAACACCATCACCACGCCGTCGTGCTACCGGAACTCATCTACTACTTTGTCCATCTTGCTGGATCAAGAAGGCGAGGACGTCGTCGAGCTGAATGTGTGCTAAACACAGAGGTGCCGTACATTCGGTACTTGATCGGGGCGGATCATGAAGGTGTACGACTACATCAACCACGTTGATAAACGCTTCCGCTTAGCAATCTTCAAGGGTATGAAGATATACTCCCCTGTCGTTGCTATGCATCACATAGATAGATCTTGCATGATCGTAGGAATTTTTTTGAAATTATTGCGTTCCCCAACACTCCCTCTAGCTATCTATGCTTTTTCTCGTCTCAAACTCTATTCATGCTAAATCACAAAGTTTGAACAAGTCAATTTCGGACCCTCCGGGTGAGGAGCACTCGGAGCCGCCGATCTGTCAAGGGCTTAACCTCCAAAATCTCTTAATGTTTTTTGTTCAGACTGACTTATCCAATCCGGTCTCACCGAGATCAGTAAGTTGATCTAGGTTTTCATCTTAGTGCCACTGATTAGAACGATTTGGTCACACCGAGTTGCAACCACTACTAGCAGTTTTGCATCTTGGTGCCACAGAGACGTTCCACTCGGTGCTACCGACAGCGCCTGGGTATATATACCCCGCGTACCCGTATGGTTGAAAATTACTTCAAACCGCACGAGCCCGTGCCCCAACACTGCCGCCCCTTTGGTCTCCAGATCATCACCGTCGTCACCAGTGACCCTCCGCCGCCGTCAATGGAATCTTCACCGCCATTGCCAGCGTAGCAGTCCGTCACCAAGTTAGGGTACGAATTTGACCCTTTGTGCTTTCCATTGCTCTGATTCTTGCACAAAGTATAATGCCTTTGTTCTTCCCACGTATGAGATCAATCTATCCACCAAACAAATTCCTTAGAATAGATCTGATGCAAAAACTTAGGGTTAGGTTTTCACCAAACCCATCTCAGACCGACCGATCTGAGGATATCGGTCACACCGATTGGCCCTAGCCATTGCACAAGTACAACTCGGTATGACCAAAGTGTACTGATCGGTGAGACCGAAATCACTTTCTCTCTGAAACCCTAGCATCTTGGTGTCACCGAACTGCATCTTTGTCTGACCAAAATTGCATATTTCGACTTTGTTAGTGCTTCGGTGTCACTGAGTTTGTCAAATCGATAGCTCCAAAATGCTTTCTGCAGAAAACTAAAGTTAAGTTTTTGTCTCATTTTTTTGTAAAACAAGTTGTACTTTGTGATGCTCATCTATTCTATCCACACACAAATATTCACAAGGTCAGTTGCAGCAATGTCAGAGGGCAGTGACAGTCAGAACAAGTCTGAAGAGCATCTCAATCTCAGTGAGGGCACTAGTCCCTCTAGTAGCTATGATGAGGGGAGTAGGAGCGCTCCCAGCAACTTGCCTAAGGCAGCTATTAGGCAAAGGAAGAAAAGAACATCTAAATCTGAGGATGAAGACTTTGCACTTGAGGGGGAAGTGACCTCCAAGAAGAAAGTAATGAGGAAAGAATATGGTGTTGCTACCACCACAAAACCAGGTCTTAAGCAAAAGGCTCCTGCCAAGAGAGCTCCAATGTCCAAATCCAGAGCCTCAACTCAAGAAACCATGCAGTTTACCCTTGAGCCCGGAGAGGAAGAAGAAGCTGCTGGTGGAAAGAAGAGGAAATAAAGAGTCAGGAAGACCATTGCCAGGGTGATTGGCAGACCAGCCATGATGATGGATGAGGAAGAAGAACAAGAGTAGGAGGAAGAGCGTATTGCACCTTCGGTGCCAAGACACAGAAGCTGATGGGGGATGCCATCAGGCCTGAGGCTGCTCCTTCTAAGCCCAAGTCTGCCCCCAAGCCTTCTGCTCAAGCTCAAGCCCCCAAGATAATAGCTCCAAAGAGATCAACAAGAAACATATCAGCTGCTGAAAAGAACAAGGCCATGTGCATGAAGTTCAAGAAGATGATGAGCCACTAGTGCTTAGAAAATTGAAGCCCAAGATCCCAGATCATAATGATGATCATCCTATGCCAGAGAATATGAAATTGAGGAAGGATGCTGGTCTGCGACTATGGAGGTAGACAAATCCTTATGCCACTAGGATAAGAACTATTGTGGACTATCTCTTTCACACCAAAGAACAACAAGACTTCTATGAGACTATCCTATTGGACAAGAAGCCCATTATTTGTGATATGAAATGGGTTGACTGGAAATACATTGACGATAATGAAGAATAGTTTCCAAGTGTGCATGAGACCTTCAGAATGAATGGTGTAGACAGATTTGTTGGTCAGAAGTTGACAAAATGGAATGATGAAATGATAATGCAGTTCTACTCCACAACTCACTTCTACCCCGATGGAAAGATTTTGTGGATGACAGAAGGAACCAGATATCTGAAGGAAATATGCCCTAGAGGTAATAATAAAGTTGTGATTATATATTTCCTTATTCATGATAAAGGTTTATTATTCATGCTATTTGTATTGATCGGAAACTTAAATACATGTGTGAATACATAAACAAATATTGTGTCCCTAGTAAGCCTCTACTAGACTAGCTCGTTGATCAAAGATGGTTAAGGTTTCCTAACCATATACATGTGTTGTCATTTGATAACGGGATCACATCATTAGGAGAATGATGTGATGGACAAGACCCATCCGTTAGCTTAGCATAATGATCATTCAGTTTATTGCTATTGCTTTCTTCATGTCAAATACATATTCCTTCAACTATGAGATTATGCAACTCCCAGATACCGGAGGATTACCTTGTATGCTATCAAACGTCAAAAAGTAACTGGGTGATCATAAAGATGCTCTACAGGTATCTCCAAAGGTGTTTGTTGAGTTGGCATAGATCGAGATTATGATTTTTCACTCCGAGTATCGGAGAGGTATCTCTGGGCCCTCTCGGTAATACACATCATAAGAAGCCTTGCAAGCAAATGACTAAGGAGTTAGTTACAAGATGATGTATTACAGAATTAGTAAAGAGACTTGCCGGTAACGAGATTGAACTAGGTATTAAGATACCGACGATCGAATATCGTGCAAGTAACATATCGACAGACAAAGGGAATTACGTATGTTGTCATAAGGTTCGACCGATAAAAATCTTCGTAGAATATGTAGGAACCAATATGGGCATCCAGATTCCGCTATTGTTATTGACCGGAGAGGTGTCTCGGTCATGTGTACATAGTTCTCAAGCCCGTAGGGTCCATGCACTTAATGTTCGTTGATGATATAGTATTATATGAGTTATGTATGTTGGTGACTGAATGTTGTTCACAATCCCAGATGAGATCACGGACATGGCGAGGAGCTCCAGAATGGTCCGAGGGTAAAGATTGATATATTGGATAATAGTGTTTGGTCTCCGGAAGGGGTTTCGGATGTTTCGTGAAATGTTCTGGTGCGAGAACACTTTATTTGGGCCAACGGGTAAAGCCCACAATGTTTCTGGAAAGTGAAAAAGGAAGTTTTGCGGAGACCAGAGGCCAGACGCCAGGGTCCCTGGTGTCTGGGTCCAGACGCCGAGAACCCTGGCGTCTGTCCCCGGAGTCCGAGAAGGACTCTTGCCTTTCGGGCAAAACTAACTTTGAGGAGGCTTTTGCTCCAAGTTTCGACCCCAGGGGCTCAACATATAAATAGAGGGGGGGGGGCTAGCACCCAAGACACATCAAGATTCACCAAGCCGTGTGCCGACAACCTCGACTGTCGTGGTGGGCGCACGGCAGATGCCAAGGGATGGCTAAAGAGAGGAGGAGGCTCGAGGGCGCTGGTGGGCTCCAGAGGCGAGGTTGATATGCGCGGGCGCGGGATGCCAGACATACCCAGGTTCGGGGCTCTCCGGAGAGATAACACCCCTAGTCCTGCCGAGTTTAGTTGGATGGTCAATAGTACAATGTCGCTCTTGGAGCTGTATGGAGGAGGAAGGAGACTGGCCAAGGCTTGGGCTGCTCCTTCTCCCTGGCGTTGCTATGCGGTGGCTAGTCCTATGCTCGCGTGGGTTTCTCTTACAGGTGTCTCGTGTCTATCTTGTATTGCATGTTCTGTTGCTTCTATGCTTGCTTGCCCTCGGGTTCAGCATGCCCTCTGTAGGCGTGGGCTCCTGGGGGGTTTTATAGATCAACCCACCCAGGGTTACAATGGTAGTATGCCGAGCCGGTGGGTCCGCATTGTCGGTGTCCGGAGTACCGGGCTGGGTCCCGCTTGTGGGCTTGTGGTTCGCTGGGTTCCCCTAGGTGCGGGCCCCGCGTACCTAGGGGGACTGTGCGCTGTCTTGTCGATCGTCATGGCGTGGCCGAGTTGAGCCGCGTATAGTGTTCTCCGTCAGGCCGCCGCTTGTTGTCGTCAGCGTTGAGGGCGGGAACACTATTGCCACGCCAGCCCTGGTCAGCGGGTAGGTAAGGGGCACTGTTGCCACGCTCCGGCTGACCATAGGCATGGGCGGGAGCACTGTTGTCTTGGTCATCAGTGATTGAGGTCTCGTCCCATTGTACGGCCTTGATGGGACGGGAGCTGACCCGTGGCTGGGTTGTCGTGGACGCCACGGGTGGGTTGGCTTGCTGGGGAAGCCATGGCTGCGCCGGGTTGAGTTGTCTTGCACTAGCTGCTGTGGCCGGGTAGATGTACCTTCCCGAGTCGAGGGTCTTGGCCGGGTTGCGATCCTTGCCGGGTCGAGCGACCCGGCCAGGCGCGTGCCGGTTTGCGGGGCGATGCCGGCCCTGCTGTTTTTGAAATAGATCCGGGTTCCGTTGCCTGCCCAGGGTTCATCCTCCCGACAGTAGTCCCCAAAGCTGTGAAGGTCCGCCGTCTTTGGATGAGTGGGCCTTCGCAGTTTCCCCCTTGAGCAAGGCGGAATCTGCGAGCGCCGGGTCCGGCAACACCCACTGTGTGCTAGTTTTCTAGGAAACCAGATCACGGCACCCCGGCCGTGGCGGGAACCGAGGAGTCCGTCGAATCTTGAGGCGATCCCTCGGGCTTCATGTAGGCGCCACGTGGCGCCCGGAAGTCGGAGGGGCCTGACAGGCCACGCGCGTGACAGGACTGGGCGACGGGCCGGGGCCCGCCACCGCGCGCTATTGGCCCATGCGTGCGGATTTATTGCGGCGTCTGGGGGCCGGTTGCATTTCCCCACGCAGTTAGTGCGCGTGTACGTGCGCACTTATTGCAAGGTAGTGGAACGGGCGTGTGCAGACGATCCCACTCCCTCACATTTGAATCAGGGGTTATAAATTGAGGGGGGCAAGGGGGCGGCGGACATCATTCTCGCTCGCGCCCTCCTGTCCCCTTGCTCCTGCTCCGCTCCTTGCCACCATTGCACAGCTGCGCTCGCGGCCCTGAGCAGAGATCTCTCCGTGGTCCTTCTTATTTCTTTCTCTTCCGGTGATATCGCTACCGTCAGGCTCCTGGATGGGCTCGACCGTCACCACTGACGCCATCACCTACCTTCGGTCTTCGCGGCGCCTGCCGCGGGAGACGGACGTCGGTGTGCGTCTGTCGCATGGCGAGCAGAGGTCCTGGCCCGAGGGGCAGGAGCGCGTCGTCTTCCTCACGCATTTCGAGCGTGGCTTTGGGCTGCCGACGAGCACTTTCTTCCGCGCGTTCTTGGAGTTCTTCGGGCTCCAACCGCACCATATTGGCGCCGGCGCCATCGTCCAGCTCTCTGGCTTCGTGACCCTGCGTGAGGGGTACCTGGGGGTCGAGCCAACCATCGACCTCTGGGCGCGCTTCTTCTCCTTGAAGCAGTAGGGCCCGTCGGCCGGGGACTTTGCCGACCGCGGGGCCGCCGTCATCTCGAAGCGGTCGAGGGCATACTTGCCCAAGATCCCGCTCGAGGATTCTGCCAAGAAGTGGCAGAACTCCTTCTTCTACGTCCGCAACCACGGTGCGGTCCACATCAACCTTCCTCCCTTCGCCGTCGCACCACCGCGGGCGAAAACGAACTGGGGCTACTGCTCCGGCGCCCGTCGCAGGAGATCGTCAACCTCTGCGAACGGGTCACGGTGATGAGGACGCATGAGGGGCTCACCGGCACCGACCTCCTTGCCGCGTTCATCACCCGCCGGGTTCTCCCGCTTCAGAGGCACTCCTGCCTCATCGGCGAGATGATCGGGTTTCAGGACCCCAGCCGGATGGGGTCGACGCGGCTGTCTGCGGAGCAGGTTGCATGAGGCGTGAACGACATCTCCAAGGCCAACCTTGGAAACGACTGGCGTTTCGGCAAGGCGTCGTACAGCCAGGCAAACCCGGCGCCACAGGTGAGCATCTGGTCTTCTTATTTTTTTGCTGCGCATCTTCTCATTCGTCCCGTCGCATCACAGGAGATACTTCTGAATGCGAGCTGGCATCCTTACGCCCGGGCTCTGTCGCAGGTGGCGCTGGTGGCACCAGAGGAGCCCGTAGCTCATGGCGGCGAGGAGGTGGCCGAGTCCGACGCCGGCGCTGGGCATCATGCGGGTAAGTCTTGAATCTTTTCCTTCTTCATTCGTCATGAATAGTTGGTTACGTCGTGGCGTAGGCGACGCTGACGCCAGTTGTTGGTGCAGCGGTGTTGGGCGGGGGAGGCGGTGAGGCGGGCGGAGCCGGGTCCTCGCATGGGGCGACGCCGAGCTGCCCGCACGGGAAAGACAGCGTCGCGCCGCGACCCCGAGCCTGGGAGGCCGGCCAAGAAGAAGCGCGGGAAGCCGACCCCGGGCCCAGTCTTGACGGGGTAAGTCTCATTTCCTGCTTGCGCCTGGATTCCTTGAGTCAGTCTTGTTTCTTGCTTGCTTATCCTTTCTTCTTCTTCAGGTTGCTGACCTCGCCGGCCTGGGCGGGGTGGAGGGACAGGGCGACTCGGACCTCGGCCTGGACCCGAACGACGCCGAGGCCTTGGCCTGGCGGGACAGGAACCGGGCCGAGGCGGAGTTGGAGGCGGTGTCGGTCCGAGCTTGGACTGACGCGGCGGCGGCATGGGAGCGAGGCGGCATGGAGCCGTCCTGGCGCGAGATGCCAGAGGGCATGGTGCTGGCGGCGACGGTTTTTGAGCCGTCGATGGTGAGGGAGCACGGCCGCGGAGGCCGGGCTGAGGTGGTGGTGCTCGACCAGGAGGTCATGGAGGTGGGGGGCAATACCCCGCCGCGAGCCGACATGGTCGAGCGTGCGGGGGGCGATGGTGGCGGAGGCGGCGGCGTCTTGGAGGAGGCGCTGTGGGCGGCGCGCCGGAAGTGCCGCCGGCTATGGAGGAGGCACTGCAGGCGGCGGTGCCTGAGATGGCAACGCAGGGCGTCCCGGCGTCCGAGGAGGTGCTGACGACACCGGGAGGAGCGTCGGAGGAGGTGCTGGCCGCGTCACAAGCGGCCAGCGGGGGCGTGCCTTGGTACTCCGTCTGGGAGGCGCCGAGCTGCCGTGCCGCAGCCCACGCGAAGCGGGGGCGCGGCCGTCTTCGGGCCTCAGACCCAGGAGGAGGCGGCGCTGGACGCCATCAGCCGCCGTCTGCGAGTCCAGACGGAGCGGCTCGAGGCCTTCGCCCAGGCCGAGGTGGAGCGAACGCGCGACCTGGAGCGTGCCATCTTGGTAAGTTCCTTTTTCTTCTATTTTCTTGCGATTTCTTTTTTGTGGGGGCGTGCCAGCGCACTCACTGGGTGTTGCCCCCGAGGTTTGGGCCAACTATGTAGTAGTTGGGTCGAATCTTAGGAGTGTCGGCCTTGTTCTAACTTTGGTCTGGTTTTAGCATCTTGACGCCTTCCGGGTTGCCGCCTTCAACCAGCTCGTGGGCAAGCATCGGGAGCTCAAGGAGCAACTCGCTGCCAAGGAGGAGGAGGTTGCGTCGTCGCAGGTACTTTTGTGTTCTTTTCTAGTGGGGGTGCGCTAGCGCACCCACTGGGTGTAGCCCCCAAGATTCCGGCCAACTATGTAGTAGTTGGGCCAAATCTTAAGACTTGTCTATTTTTTTCTTCTGTTGAGTTCTTCTATCCTGCAGCCGAGGTGCAGTCTTGGCGGACCCGGATGCTCTGGGCTGATCATCATTATGATCGGCTTGTTGTCGATACTGGCCGTCTTGGCGTCAAGGCGGCGCAGGCGAAGGCGGAGGCGGCCGCGGCCCGACGGTCTCTTGACAAGGCCAACCGGCTGCACGAGCAGCTGGCGGGTCACAAGAGCCGCTTTGAGGCCGAGGTGGATCTTCTTAAGGCGGAGGCCGCCAAGGTGGTGGAGGCGCGGCATGCCCTGGTCGAGGTGGACCAGCAGAGCGGCCAACTGGCTGACGACAAGGGCCGGCTCCAGGCCGAGGTGGATCGTCTGCGGGAGCAGGCCACCGCGACTGAGGGGGCTCGCTAGGACGAGGCTCGCTGCCGTGAGGCGGCTGAGAAGGCGGCCGAAGACAAGGACGCCGAGCTGAAGGCGACCCTTGCTAAGGCGACCGACATGGAGAAGGTGCTCGGGGAGCGCGACCGCGTCTTGGAGCGGGAGCGACATGGTACGTTGCTCAAGGCACAACACCTGGAAGAGTGCTTATCCAGTATGTGCTGCTTCTCGTAGTTTGCTGGGTCAGGCCCAACCCTTCCTTCCTTGTTGTTCTTCTAACTTGCTTCTTCTTTTGCGACAGGGGCCTTCCCGGAGACGCAGCGGCTGGCGGAGGAAGCCGTCCGCTATCAGCTTGACCCGACTGGCGTTGCTGGGTCCGGGACGGATCCGCTGACGGCCTGGACCTTTCTGGAGATCATTGCTGCTGCCGAGGCCCGCCTGCGGGTCTTGGGGACGTAGATGGAGCGGCTGTCCCAAGCCGGCACCGCAATGACGACGGCCCTGTGGCCGGACTCTGTCCATCCGTGCAGCTTCTCGCGCCTGGCGCACTGGTTGGAGATGGGCCCGGGTCGCCTTAGCGACTGGCGCGTTTCTGTCGCCCGGGCTGATGCTGAGATGGCGCTCTGGATCGCGTTGTCTTGGCATCTGGATCTTCAGCTGGACGCGCTGATGGGCCAGCGTGCTAGTTTGGAGCAGTTGCTGCAGGAGCAAGCCGGCCGGATCGCCTCCCGGGCCAGCTACATCGCCGAGTTCGCCTTCCACGACGAGTTCCATCCGGAGCGGACGGAAGACGGCAGGGTCGTGGATGGCGACGACTACGACTTGCTTCTTCGCGGCCCAGAGGGCAGCTCGGAGGAGACGGGTGTCTATGGCGACACGGAGGCCGAAGAGGACACTGGTGCCTCGCTGGACCCGGAGGCCGCCAGGGGAGAGCTGTCGACGTCCCGACGCGGCGCTGGGGATGCGTGAGAATCTTTGTAGAAAACTTTGTTAAGTAGCAGGTCCACCCACCCACTGGGTGTTTTTAGGGTGTAATGAACTCGGGCCGTGTTTGCTTTAATCATTTGTGTGTAAATGCTGTGAGTGTTTGTTTGCCTTTTGCCTTCCGCTTTTTTGAACTCATTTTGTGCGCTTTTCCTCTCTGAAACCTCCCCCCCGCGAGTCAGACGGCTGAGGCTCCGGTCCGTGACAAGGAGTTCAATTCTTCAAGAGGGGCGCGTAGGAGTTGGGTCCTTAGAAGCATTGAGCGTGAGCGAAACACCCACTGGGCCGGCTGGCGGCAATCCGGCTTGGCCGGTTGGTGAGCAGCCGGTCGTGCCGCTAACTTTAGTTGATGAATGATGGGCCGGGTTGATCGACCCGGCGGCCTTTGACTTAGTGTATGAATCGTAGGGGAGCTTTGACCCGTTGTGCTTGCCCGCCGTCAGCCAGAGCTGGATCTGCGGTTTTAGGGTGAAGTGGGGGAACGTGGCATCCTAAATTTATCACGAATCAGCAAGTAAAGCGGCGGGGTGGCGACCAAGCCGGCCTGCCCCCGAGCCCCCGGGTCGAGCGAGTCGAGCCGGCGGCCGAGTTCAGTTGCAAAGTGATGCAAAATATGGACGCAATAAATTGGTCGTCAAAACGCTGCCCCTGAGTCTCGTTCGGGGACCCCATAGTTTCATACGCTTATAAAAGGCGACGATACATACATTCGTGTGGCTAACTATAAAACAGGCAGAGGAGTTCCGCGTTCCACGGCCGGGTCGTTTCTTCGCCGGCGGTGTCCCTCTTGCGCTTCTTCGACTTGCGGGCATCGATGAGGTAGTAGGCGTTGCGGTCGCGCAAGGCCCTGCTCACGATGAATGGGCCCTCCCATGGAGAGGACAGCTTGTGCTGGCCTGCCTGCTCTTGGACGAGTCGGAGGATGAGGTCGCCTTTGCGGAATGCGAGAGGCTTGATCTTCTTGCTGTGGTAGTGCCTCAGGCCTTGCTGATAGATAGCCGAACGGCTAAGTGCCAGAAGGCGTGCTTCTTCAAGCAGGTCGACGCCGTCTTCGCGTGGCGCTCTTGCTTCAGCTTCGGTGTACATCGCGACACGCGGCAAGTCAAACTCGACATCGGTCGGGATGACGGCTTTGGATCCGTAGACGAGGAAGAACAGGGTGAACCCGGTCGACCAGTTTGGTGTTGTGCACAGACTCCAGAGAACTACAGGCAACTCATCAAGCTAACTGCCGGGTGAGCGGATGAGTGGCTCGACGAGTCGCGGCTTGATGCCGGATAGGATGAGTCCGTTGGCCCGCTCGACCTGCCCGTTAGACTGCGGATGTGCCACAGAGGCCAGGTCGAGGCGGATGCCGGAGACGGAGCAGTATTGTTCAAGCGTGCCCTTGGCGAAGTTGGTGCCGTTGTCGGTGATGATGCTGTTCGATATGCCGTAGCGCACCACTATATCCTTGATGAACCGGATGGCTGTTGGCCCGTCCAATTTCTTGATTGGTCTTGCCTCGATCCACTTGGTGAATTTGTCCACTTCCACCAGCAAGTGCATCATGCCGCCTCGAGCGGTTTTGAAGGGTCCCACCATATCGAGTCCCCAGACCGCGAAGGGCCAGGCGATCGGTATGGTGCAGAGTGCTGACGCCGACTGGTGGCTACGTTTGCTGAAACGTTGGCATCCTTCGCACTTGAGGACAAGCGACTCGGTGTCTTCGAGGGCCGTCAGCCAGTAGAAGCTGTGGCGGAACACCTTGGCCACCAGGGATCGTGATGCGGTGTGGTGCCCGCACTCGCCCTGGTGAATGTCGAGGAGGATGTCGATGCTGTGATCCTGCTCGACGCAGCGCTGTAACACGCCGGTAGAGCTGCGTTTGACGAGCTCATTGTTGATGATGCTGTAGGCGGACGCCCGACGCTGAATTTGCCGAGCCTCGGTCTTGTCCATGGGGAGAACCCCGTTCTCCAGAAATTCTGATATCGGCAAGGCCCAAGATGAGGCCGCGACCACGGTGAAGACGGCCACCTGGGTGGGTTCCGAGTCGGCGGCCCCTGAGCCGGGTTGACCAGTCCCCGGGTTGGGGACGGCGACGGCCAGGTCCGGGGTGATGGTGGCCGGGTTGAGCTGAGCAGCTCCCAGACCGGGTTCAGCAGCCCCCGGGCCGGGTTGCGGTGCGGCCGGGTCTTCTGGAACGTGGATGGACTCGGAGTTCGGTGATGGCTTGATGGACGGCTTGCGCAGGTGCTCGAGGGAGATGCCGGACGGGACGGCTTGACGTGACGAGGCGATCTTGGCGAGCCTGTCGGCTGCCTCGTTCTCCACGCGTGGGACGTGGAGGAACTCGCAGCCATCGAAGGATCCCAACAGCTTCTGGACGAGGAAGCGGTAGCTTGCCATGTTGGAGTCGCGCGCGTCCCACTCGCCGGAGCACTGCTGCACCACCAAGTCCGAGTCGCCGTAGCACAGGATGCGCCGGATGCCGAGTTCCTTGGCAAGCCGGAGGCCGTGCAGAAGGGCTTCGTATTCGGCGACGTTGTTGGAGGCGGTGAAGTGGATCTAGAGCGCGTAGAGGAGTCGGTCGCCCTTTGGAGATGACAGTACGATGCCGTCCCCTAAGCCGAGTCGCATCTTGGACCCGTCAAAGTGCATGCGCCAACGCGTCGAGTCGGGAGGCGGCGACAGGTCCCGGGTCTCGGTCCAGTCGACGAGGAAATCGGCCAGGGCGTGAGATTGATCGTGGTGCGGGGCTCGTAGAGGATGGTGTGGCCGGCTAGCTGGATCGCCCATTTGGCGACCCAGCCAGAGGCGTCCCAGCACCCGATGATTTCTCCGATAGGCTCCGTGCTGACGACGTGCTCTTGAAAGTACTGCTTCAGCTTCTTGGCGGTGAGGTACACGCTGTAACACATCTTCTGGTAGTGTGGGTAGTTCTGCTTGGAGATGGAGAGCACCTCGCTCAGGTAGTAGACCGGGCGCTGGACGGCCTGGATCTTGCCCTTCTCCGGTCGCTCGACCACCAGCACCGTGCTGACTGCCCGCGAGCTCGCGGCTATGTAGAGCAACAGCGGCTCCTTGTCGGTCGGCGCAGCCAGGACTGGTGCAGTGGAGAGCATGCGCCTGAGGTCTTGGAAAGCTTCGTCCGCCTTGCCGTTCCACTCGAATGGGCTTGTTTTCTTCATCAGCTGGTACAGGGGTAGTGCCTTCTCGCCTAGCCGGCTTGGAAACCAGCTGACCGAGGCCAGGCAACCTGTGAACTTCTGGACATCGCGCAGCCGAGCTGGCTTGCGCATGTGCTTGATGGCCTTGATCTTCTCCGGGGTCGCCTCGATGCCGCGTTCCGAGACGAGGAAGCCGAGCAGCTTTCCGTCCGGGACGCTGAAGACACCTTTTTCTGGGTTTAGCTTGACCTTGTATTCGCGGAGGTTGGCGAATGTTTCCTTTAAATCGTCGAGGAGCGTGAGGTGCTGCTTGGTCTTCACCACAATATTGTCCACGTACACATGGATGTTGCGGCCGAGTTGGAAGGTGGCGCCGGTGTTCTTCAAGCCAAACGACATGGTGATGTAGCTGTACGCCCCAAAGGGCGTGATGAAGGACGTCTTCAGGGCATCGGCCAGGTCCAGCTTAATCTGTTGGTAGCCGTAGTAAGCGTCCAGGAAGGACAGGAGCTCGCACCCGGCGGTCGAGTCGATGACTTGGTCAATCCGCGGGAGAGCAAACAGATCCTTGGGACAGGCCTTGTTGAGGCTGGTGTAGTCGATACACATGCGCCAGCTCTTGTTCTTCTCCAGGACGAGGACTGGATTGGCCAGCCACTCGGGGTGAAACACTTCCATTATGAAGCCGGCCACCAAGAGCTTGGCGACCTCTTCATCAATGGTTCTTCTCTTCTCTTCGGAAAACCGACGGAGGGGTTGACGGATAGGCTTGGCGTCCTTGCGGATGTGGAGCTTGTGCTTGGCGTACTTCCTCGGGATACCCGACATGTCTTTGGGGGTCCATGCGAAGATATCCCGATTCTAACGGAGGAAGTTGATGAGCTTGCCTTCCTATTTGTTGTCGAGGCGGGCGCCTACAACAACGTACTTGCTGCAGGTGGGGTCTTCCGGGTTCAGCTTCACTTTCTTGGTCTCCTTGGAGGGCTTGAAGGCGGCTTTGTCGGCCGGGTCCAGGGTCGGGATCGACGCAGCGGAGGCCTCGCCGGCCAAGGAGACAATCTGGTCGAGCTGGCGCCGCTCCTCGGCAATGACCAGCGACTCGGCCAACTTGGCGCCGTCTCGGGCGCACTCCAGAGACTTGTGGTAGTCGCCGGTGACGGTAATGAGGCCCTTGGGACCCGGCATCTTCATCTTCATGTACGCGTAGTGGGGAACCACCATGAACTTGGCGAGCGCGGGCCGGCCCGACAGCACACGATACGCGCTGGACAGGTCCACCACCTCGAACCAGACTGGTTCGCGTCAGAAGTGGCTGCTGTCGCCGAACAAGACATCGAGCCAGACCCGGCCAATGGGTGAGCAGGAGAGGCTGGGTACAATGCCGTGGAAGACTGTCCAGGTTGGCTCCAGGTCCTCGGCCTTGAGGCCGAGCTTCGTCATCGTGTCGCGGTAGAGTATGTTGATGCTGGTGCTGCCGTCGATGAGGACTCGGGAGAACTTGCATGTACGCCGCGCGATGATGGTAGGGTTGAGGACGAGGGCGTATCCACCCGGACTCGGCATGACTGCCGGGTGATCCTCCCGGGTCCAGGTGATCGGGCGATCCGACCAGTGCATGAAATCCGTCTTGGCCGGGACGACGGTGTTCACCTCCTGCCGAAGGAGGCGCTTGTTGCGCTTGTCATCGCCGAGGCTGGTGAAGACGACGTAGGCCGTGTTCTGGTCCGGGTAGGCATTGTTCCGCATCGCATCGCCGGTGGGAGGCGGCAGTGGAGGCGGAGGTGGCTGTCCTGCACCTGGAGCCGGAGCTGGAGTCGGAGGAGGCGGAAGGTCAGCCCTCATGATGTGCTTGGTGATTGCGCACTGTTGAAGCGTGTGCGTGGAGGGTCTTGCGCCGTTGTGGTGCTTGCGCGGTGATTGGGCAGGCCGACCCCTGGAGCATGAGCGGTGCGTAGCACACTGCGAGATGACGATTGGCACCGGTGATGCCAATGGCCGTGGTGTAGTCAGTGAGCCAGTCTTCTGGCTTCATGGTCCCATTGTACTTGGGGGTGTCGCGGGGGAGCACGAACCCCTTGGGGAAGGGATCCTCCCAGATGCGTGGGCCGAAGCACGCCGGCCTGATAGCGCCGCTCTCCTCCACCTCCAGGGAGTGAGCAAGCTGATCGAGGCGGTGGCGTTCATCGGCGCCGTCGATGGCGTGCGGGCCGAGTCGGCTGGCGGCTAGGCCCCAAGGGGCCGGGTCGGTGGGAGCCAGACGCCGGCCATGCTGGCTGGGTCCGCGCTGGGTCTCCGAGGCGGGCTCGTTGCCCGGAGCATCAGCGGCGGTGGCGCCGGGTTGTGTCGAGTCCGGGCTTGGCTGGAGTGCGCCTCGCCGAGCGGCGAGGAAGCCATGTGTAGGAGTTCGCCGGGTCCGCCGAGGCGGGCGGAGCCGGGCCCAGCTGGCTTGGCGAGCTGGTTGAGGCGATCCTGCTAGGTGTTGGCGGCGTGGAGGAGTTCGCGCATCCGCCCGATGCACTCCTTGAGCTCCTTGCCCGCAAGTTGGTCGAGGACGACCACGGCTGCCTCCGCAGCGCACATGTTCTTGACTGGGGTCTCGTAGACGGTCCAGACGGCGCCGAAGGCCTGGCCGATCGCTCCTCCCCGTGTGCGAGTATCGGCGGCCCGGCTTGGCTCGGCCGCGGCGGGCGTGAATCCATGGGCGGCATCGTGCTCCATCTAAGCAGCTTCCAGGCGATGCCTGGTGGCGGCCAGCGTCTCGGATAGGTCCAGCATCTGCTGGCGCCTGTCCTCGAGGTGGGTTCGGGCTTCAGCGACATTATTGGCGTCGACATCGGTGCCGATGGGGATGTGAAGGCTCTACATCGCGGCACACAGCGGGTCGGACGGCTCTGTCCGTGCCGTGGCGGCCGCGGCTTCGACGACCCTCCTCGCCTTGCTCGACGAGGAAGAGGCGCCATCGCCGGTGACGAAGACCTCCACATGGGCTTCCATCGCCCCAGCAGTGAATCCGCCGCTGAGGGAGAGCGGAGAGTCGGAGTAGCTGAGTACCTCGCCGGGGTACTCGTCGACCGCAAATGCGTCGGAGATGCGCAGCATGGTGAAGGAGGCGGTGAGCGCGCTGATGACGTCGTCTGCCAGAGCGACGGACTCGTCCCAGCAGGAGAAGGGCCCCGTCTGAAGCATGCTCCCGGCCAGCTCCTCGAGATGCTCCACGGTGGGTGCCAACTGTCGTGGTGGGCGCACGGCAGATGCCAAGGGATGGCTAAAGAGAGGAGGAGGCTCGATGGTGCTGGTGGGCTCCAGGGGCGAGGTTGATATGCGCGGGCGTGGGACGCTGGACATACCCAGGTTCGGGGCTCTCCGGAGAGATAACACCCCTAGTCCTGTCGAGTTTAGTTGGATGGTCGATAGTACAATGTCGCTCCTAGAGCTGTATGGAGGAGGAAGGAGACTGGCCAAGGCTTGGGCTCCTCCTCCTCCCTGGCGTTGCTATGCGGTGGCTAGTCCTATTCTCTCCTGGGTTTCTCTTACAGGTGTCTTGTGTCTATCTCGTATTGCATGTTCTGTTGCTTCTATGCTTGCTTGCCCTCGGGTTCAGCATGCCCTCTGTAGGCGTGGGCTCCTTGGGGGTTTTATAGATCAACCCACCCAGGGTTACAATGGTAGTATGCCGAGTCGGTGGGTCCGCATTGTCGGTGTCCGGAGTACCGGGCTGGGTCCCGCTTGTGGGCTTGTGGTTCGCTGGGTTCCCCTAGGTGCGGGCCCCGCGTACCTAGGGGGACTGTGCGCTGTCTTGTCGATCGTCATGGCGTGGCCGAGTTGAGCCGCGTATAGTGTTCTCCGTCAGGCCGCCGCTTGTTGTCGTCAGCGTTGAGGGCGGGAACACTATTGCCACGCCAGCCCTGGTCAGCGGGTAGGTAAGGGGCACTGTTGCCACGCTCCGGCTGACCATAGGCATGGGCGGGAGCATTGTTGTCTTGGTCATCAGTGATTGAGGTCTCGTCCCATTGTACGGCCTTGATGGGACGGGAGCTGACCCGTGGCTGGGTTGTCGTGGACGCCACAGGTGGGTTGGCTTGCTGGGGAAGCCATGGCTGCGCCGGGTTGAGTTGTCTTGTGCCAGCTGCTGCGGCCGGTTCGACGTACCTTGCCGAGTCGAGGGTCATGGCTGGGTTGCGAGCCTTGCCGGGTCGAGCGACCCGGCCAGGCGCGTGCCGGTTTGCGGGGCGATGCGGGCCCTACTGTTTTTGAAATAGATCCGGGTTCCGTTGCCTGCCCGGGGTTCATCCCCCCAACGCCGACCCTCTAGTTTATTATCCATCATAGTTTCTGTAGTGCTTGGCGAATCCCTGCGGAGATTGTTCTTCACCACCACCGTCACCACTCCGTCGTGCTACCGAAACACATCTACTACTTCGCCTCTCTTGCTAGATTGACAAGGCACGGACATCATCAAGCTGAACATGTCACTACTGCAGAATGCTGCTAACGCGACACTACGATCAGAGACACTTTGAGAAATTGTGTGCGATGCAACAATCGCAAACGATGGTGTCAAAGGACTGTCAAAAATGTCCAAAATGTTTGTGATGACGGATGCATCACATACGGTTCAGAGTTTAGTTGCGTGTGCGATGCAGGGCATACGGTTCAGTTCAATTAACTGTTTGCGATGATGTGGAAAAAAGAAGCGGACAGTCAGACGAAGGCGTGTGCGATACACAACATACGGTTCACTAGGATGAACTGTTTGTGATTAGGCAACACAAAAGAAACGGTCAGGCAGATCAAGGTGTGTGTGATATATGGCATGCGGTTCAGTCGGATGAACTGTTTGCGTTGAGACAAGAGAATAGAAACGGTTAAATATAACAAGATGTGTGTGATACGTGGCAAACAGGTCTATAATCAGAAATGTGTGCGAAGACTGATAATAACACATACGATTGCTTCTAACAAGACGTATGTGATATGCTCTATCTACACAACATGTATTGGCCATTGGGGGACAGGCGGTCAGCCGGATACGCCATATGGATGCGAAGAGGCATCCTATATCAGCAAAGACTAGCTGTTCCATGAGTAGCTCATCTAAAAGAACTCTCAAGTTAAGTGTGCTCAGGCTGGATCAGCCATGGGATGGGTGACTGGATGAGAAGTTGTGTTGATGTTAAATTAACTGATAGGATGGGTCATATTGGTCAAATGACCAAAATGACCCATTCCCTCAGCTAATTTAACCTCAGGTCCTTGTTTTTTTTTAACATATGTTAAAGAAGGTCTACCACATTACTTTTTGACAATGTGTATACGTGGCATACAGTTGATCCATCCAACCTACTTGTGATGGAATAAGCCATGTGTGTTGTGGGCAAACTCTTGCTAGTAAACAACCGTTTGTGATTGATGAATTCATCACCGACGGGTTCCCTAGTGTGGTCCGTGTTCATCTCATCATTATCTACTTCTCGTGCTAGCTCGATGTTCCTTTATATTGTATTTTCCCATTAATTCATGGTGTTCTATGAACACGTCACAATTTCCCACCATTTCCTCACCTGTTTCCCGCCACCCAGCGATATTGGGCGCGACGCGACGCACAGAGGCAACAAGTGTAGCCTGTAGCACATCCATCTTTTCCAAGCATGCCAACGCACCAAAGCGCTGCCTCTGCCACCAACCTCATCAATGAGAAAAACCAGAAGGCGCCACGGCCCGTCGAGGCCGCGACGCTCCCCGGCAACGCGATGGACGATACCATGATGCACGTCATCGCCAGGGTTGAGCAGACCTTTGGTGGATGGCGCTTCAGCACCGTAGATCAAGATAGGAATGTCAGTGTTGAGAGGCTGCAGCTTGCCGCACAAGATGATCGATGGTGCGTCTGCGCAGGTAGGCTGCGGCTCGCCGCACCACGAGAGCATTGGAGCACCGCAGAGCGAGAGGCGCGGCGCGCCGCATAGCAAGAGCGGACCCATCGGTGCTTGCCTGCTGTCGACAGGTCATCGCAGCTGGGTACACGCCCCGTCAGTAACCCCATTCCTCGCCAGGAGTCGGCACAGGCCCTCTGCATCGTACTTGCACCAGAGGCTGGCCGCGCCGTACTTGCACCGGATGGCTGCCGCGCCGTTCACGTGGGTCGCGCTGTTCTCCTTGTCCGTGGCCCACTCGATGCCAACGCGCTGGTCGGTAGGCTCGATCGCCTCCTTGGCCCAGGTGTCCGCCTGGGCGCAGTAGAGGAACATGGCCGTCGTGTCCTCGAGGTGGTGATTTTCCGATGAAATAGGCAACTTGGAGCTCGAGATCGCGCTCCAGATGTACGCGAGTGTGTCGACCGCTTCGACGAACGCCTGCACGATTTCAGGCAGAGCCAAGAGCTACTGTAGGCAAGGGTTGCTAGTCATGGTCTCATGGACGCGTTTTATTTTGTTGAGTCGTTCCGACGTGGATAGCTATGTATTCACAGCAATCATACTATTGCTCTGTTTATTGCTCTATTTCAATGTGTGTACTCTGTTTTCCGTTTTTATATGTTCTGTTTCAATGTGTGTTTGTACGATTTCCATTCTGTATATGTGGATGATAACAGATAGATTCAAATTAGTATACAAAAACAGATAGAAAATGGAATTCATAATATATATAATATTAATTGTTTATTAGTTCATCATAGAATATATATAATATCATCACATATACGTGATGATACTTAACTACTAGGTACAATGCATAAAATTGAAAATGAACAATACTAAAACTAATAATCCCTCCTCGGACCAGTATTCTGGCAGCCCCTCGCCAGCATCTCCCTGGTGCGCGGCATCTTCCCAGAGCGGAGGCAGTACTCTGCCTCCTCCGCCTCATAGCGCTTGACGTGCCGATCTGCCTCTTGCAGGCGAACGCGCGCGAACGATATTGCCATTTCGTTGGGCGCCCACCGGAGCTCCTCGTCGGTGGCACGCTGGAACTTATCGGCTCAGCTCCATGCAGCAACGAGGCGCCTAGCGCCTCAGGCCTTCCTCGCGAAGTACTCGTCTTTGTACACCTCCTGTGCACGACGACGGGCCCGCCCCCAAAGCTCTGCCGTCTCCTTTTTCCAGGCGGCATCACAGGCTTCACAGGCTGCCTGGTACCTGGCATCCTCCTCCACCATCTCCTTCTTGAAAGCCACTTGCCTGGATTTCTTAGCCGGCGGCGGCGACTTCCAAAGTCAAAGATCATACTGGCCCCAAAACCAATCCAAAGTTGGGGGGTCCGGCACAACCTTGTACGGCGGCGCGTAGGTGTCCTCGTTGCTGATCTTCGAGTGAGCCTCCTCAAAGGGTGGCGACTCCTTGTCGGCGCGTGGGCAGACCGGCGGCGCCATGGCAGAGATTTGAGATAGATAGATAGATAGATAGATAGATAGATAAATAGAGAGAGAGAGAGAGTGAGCAAGGGGAGGATCTAGATGAGAGTGCAAGCGGGACGATGTGAACAAGGTAGTATTTATTGGCGGCGAGAATCTAGATCATCGGGAACAGTACACGGCATCGGTCGCCGGAATTTACGAGTATTGTAGTGTGAATTACACACGATTCCCACAGCAAAATCTGTGTGTGAACATAATAGCTGACGATTCCCAATGCAGAACCATGTCTGATTAATAAAGCCTACCATCCACCTTCCAAAACTCGAGGCGTGAAATAGAGTGCTAATCGTGTGGGGCCGGTTGTCTTGCCAGATTTTAGATTTTCTTTTTTGAACACCAGATATTTACATCGTCTGATGATTTTTGAACTCGCACACAAGTACACAAAGATGATTTTTCAAACTGTTATGGTTAGCCGTTGCATGTAGATGTAGTTCAAATTTGAATTACAGTCATTAAATGGCTAGGAAATCACTTAAATGTCTTCAAAAGGTCAAATGACCCCTTAAATTTTCCAAATTTTCACATGACAGTTAGTATCAGTGCACATTACAGGTAGAAAAAATTTGAAGGCCGTAAGAGGAAGCTATCTGCCATTCGTCATCAAACATGCATTGTTCCCTCTCGGAACCACGAGCCTTCTAGTGAGTTGCTCCGGTTTGTGAGGGGTGTGTGTCCAAACTTTTGTCAGGCAAGCCAATTTTTGTACCACATCATCTTGGTGGCATGACATTACATCAAGCAAGGTTTCATGTTTTTTGATCATTTTTTAAATTTTTTGGAATAAAAATGCCATGGCACACCATGCATGTACATGTGTCCATGTCGTGAGACCAATATGTTTGAAACTTCCTTCTACTTTACTACACATGGAATTAACTCGCACGCAAGTACACAAATATGATTTTTCAAACCGTTATGGTTAGCCATTGCATGTACATCTAGTTCAAATTTGAATTACGATCATTAAATGGCTTGGAAATCACTTAAATGTCTTCAGAAGGTCAAATGACCCTGAAATTTTCCAAATTTTCACATGATAGTTAGTATCAGTGCACATTACATGTAGAAAATTTTTGAAGGTCGTAAGAGGAAGCTATCTCCCGTTTGTCATCAAACATAAATTGTTCCCTCTCGGAACCACGAGCCTTCTAGTGAGTTGCTCCGGTTTGTGAGGGGTGTGTGTCCAAACTTTCATCAAGCAAGCCAATTTTTGTACCACATCATCTTGGTGGCATGACATTACATCAAGCAAGATTTCATGTTTTTCTGATCATTTTTTAATTTTTTGGAATAACAGTGCCATGGCACTCCATGCATGTACATGCATGTGTTCATGGCGTGAGACCAATCTGTTTGAAAATTCCTTCTAATTTACTGCACATGGAATTAACTCGCACACAAGTACACAAATATGATTTTTCAAACCGTTATGGTTAGCCATTACATGTACATCTAGTTCAAATTTGAATTACGTACGGTCATTAAATGGCTAAGAAATCACTTAAATCTCTTTAAAAGGTCAAATGACCCCCGAAATTTTGCAAATTTTCCCATGACGGTTAGTATCAGTGCACATTACACGTAGAAAATTTTTGAAGGCCATAAGAGGAAGCTATCTGCCGTTCATCAGCAAATATGCATTGTTCCCTCTCGGAACCACGAGCCTTCTAGTGAGTTGCTCCGGTTTGTGAGGGGTGTATGTCCAAACTTTCGTCAAACAGGCAAAATTTTGTACCACATCATCTTGGTGGTATGACATTACCTCAAGCAAGGTTTAATGTTTTTCATTTTTTGGAATTTAAATGCCATGGAACTCCATGCTTAATTGTGTCATAGCCATTAGACCAATATGTTTGAAAATTCCTTCCAATTTACTGCATGTGGAATTAAATCGCACACAAGTACACAAAATATGACTTTTCCAATTGTTTTCGTTAGCTGCTGAATGTACATGTAGTTCAAATTTTATATTACGGTCATTAAATGGCTAGAAAATCACTTAAATGTCTTAAAAGGTCAAATGACCCCAGAAATTTTCCAAAATTTGACATGATAGTTGTATTAGTACTACAAATTTTCTCGTACATTTAAAACACCATCCGTTGCCACTTTACTCCAAATTCGTCTTTCACAGCTAATAAAAAATATCTAAAACATCACACAGAGTTGTTTTGTAGGAATCGTTTGCGATGAAAAAATCTGGGTCTATTTAAGTCTTCCTCCTTAAGCTTCGCTGGCTCGTCTCCTCCAGTGCCGGCAACCCCCGAATCCATAAATCCCGATCCCCATACCCGCACCCCCTTCTTGCAAAGATGACACCATGGAAACACTTCGTGAAGGCCTGTATGATGGCCGCCCCCCCCGAGTGTCGCTGCCTATGCCGAGAGTGACGTCGCATCCGCATTGAACATGGCCGCTTCCGCCGAGAGGGCATCTGCTGCAGCCGATAGGGCAGCTGCAGCTGCGACGGCGGCTACAAACGCCGAGAGCGCTCAAGCCGCCGTCCGTGCCGTCGATGTCGCCCTGGCCCGGGTCGAGGCCATCCACGCCAAGATATTCCAGGCCACCTCAGAATCCAGCATGCAACCCACGTCCAAAAAGGCGGCGGTGGCCATGGAGCACCTCCTTCCTCATGAGGTCGTCGAGCCGGAGTTGGAGATGCAGGAGGCGGCAGAGATCGAGGAGCACCGGGAGGAGGAGTTGCGCGTGGCCCAGGTCGAGGTAGAGAAGAGTCTGTCCGTCAAGGAATCGGCAGTGGAGTACCAAAGCGAGCTCTGGCGCAGCCACTACTACGAGTACTACAACCTTGAGGGCGATGCCGAGGACAAGGACGAGGACGAGGCCGAGGACGAGGAAGCGGTCGACTTCAGCAGGGGGGACGTGGAGTCCACCAACGGCGGCATGTTGCTAGGATAAATCATCTACATCTCATCTCACACCGGTGATGCATAGGCCGGCGCGGCAGCGGATTTGTTAAAATTATTCATACTTAGGCTTTGTTTTTAATGCTGGTCTTTTGTTAGAGCAATGTTTAGGTGAACTATCTCAGTTTAATTACTAAAATTTCTCGACTCGGGAAGTCTGGTCTATGTGTTGTACGCTCTTTTGTGTGCCCAAATTAGCAAGCGATGTTAAATTATGCAATGACGTACGCGGGGAAATTCCACCAAATTTTTTATTTTCAAACTCATCCCATGCATGTTAAGCAGAAGAATCATTTGCCATGCACACTATCGTTCAAAGTGAATGGTGTCCGACAGCACCGCGCACAAAGTTTCCCTCCACATTTCGAAATTTTTGGCCTACCGCCAAAATATCTACCCTCCCCCCTCCCCATCCCCTTTTCTCCCCAACCACAAGTCACATTTCCCCTGTTTCCCCTTTCCTTCCTTCCTTCCTAAGCTATAGCCGCTTCCTCGCTTGCTTCCTTGCTCTCACCATCTCGCATCCTACCACCGGGGTCGCCATGGTCATCTTCAAAGACCTCTCCAGCGGTTCCTCCTCCGATGACGACTCCACCACCCGGGTATGCCTCTCTTCTCTCTCTCGGGCTATGACTTTGCATGAAGGATTTTTACCCGGCGGTCGATTTGAGTCATTTCTTCCTCTTGTAGTTCCCTAGGACCTTCAGTTGTAACGAATGGAGCGGGATGGCTGAAGATCTGTCTGCTTGTTGTCACCATCAATCTCCATGCGTGAAGCTAGTTGCGTTAGAATCTGTGGGCAGTGGGGGGAAGTTTCTGGCATGTGCATAGAAGGTTAGTGTCAGTGTCAAAACCGGCGGATCTCGGGTAGGAGGTCCCGAACTATGTGTATAAGGTCGATGGTAATAGAAGACGGGGGGACACGATGTTTACCTAGGTTCGGGCCCTCTCTATGGAGGTAATACCCTACTTCCTGCTTGATTGATCTTGATAAATATGAGTATTACAAGAGTTGATTGATGTCTACTACACAACCTTCTTCTTGTAGACGTTGTTGGTCCTCCAAGTGCAGAGGTTTGTAGGACAGTAGCAAATTTCCCTCAAGTGGATGACCTAAGGTTTATCAATCTGTGGGAGGCATAGGATGAAGATGATCTCTCTCAAACAACCCTGCAACCAAATAACGAAGAGTCTCTTGTGTCCCCAACACACCCAATACAATGGTAAATTGTATAGGTGCACTAATTCGGCGAAGAGATGGTGATACAAGTGCAATATGGATGATAGATATAGGTTTTTGTAATCTGAAATTATAAAACAGCAACGTAACTAATGATAAAAGTGAGCATAAACGGTATTGCAATGCTAGGAAACAAGGCCTAGGGTTCATACTTTCACTAGTGCAAGTTCTCTCAACAATAATAACATAACTTGATCATATAACTATCCCTCAACATGCAACAAAGAGTCCCTCCAAAGTCACTAATAGCGGAGAATGAACAAAGAGATTATTGTAGGGTACGAAACCACCTCAAAGGCATCCTTTCCGTTCTATCTATTCAAGAGTCCATAGTAAAATAACACGAAGCTATTCTTTCCGTTCAATCTATCATAGAGTTGATACTAGAATAATACCTTAAGACACAAATCAACCAAAACACTAATGTCACCTAGATACTCCGATGTCACCTCAAGTATTCGTCGACATGATTATACGATATGCATCACACAGTCTCAGATTCATCTATTCAAACCAACACTAAGTACTTCAAAGAGTGCCCCAAAGTTTCTACCGGAGAGTCAAGACAAAAACGTGTGCCAACCCCTATGCATAAGTTCACAAGGTGAACCCTCAAGTTGATCACCAAAACATACATCAAGTAGATCACGTGAATATCCCATTGTCACCACAGATAAGCACGGTAAGACATACATCAAGTGTTCTCAAATCCTTAAAGACTGAATCAGATAAGATAACTTAAAAGGGAAAACTCAAGGGAAAACTCAATCCATCCGTTGAGAGACATCATAAGATCCAACTATAATAGCAAAGCTCGTGATACATCAAGATTGTATCACCTCAAGAACACGAGAGAGAGAGAGAGAGATCAAACACATAGCTACTGGTACATACCCTCAGCCCCAAGGGTGAACTACTCCCTCCTCATCATGGAGAGTGCCGGGATGATGAAGATGGCCACCGGCGAGGGATCCCCCCCTCCGGCAGGGTGCCGGAACAGGGTCCCGAGAGGTTTTTTCATGGCTACAGAGGCTTGCGGAGGAGGAACTCCCGATCTATTGTGCTCCTCGATGTTTTTAGGGTATATGGAGATATATAGGCGAAAGAAGTCGGTCAGGGGAGCCACGACGGGCCCACGAGGGTGGGGGCGCGCCTCCCTGCCTCGTGGCTTCCTTGTTGCTTCCCTTACATGCACTCCAAGTCCCCTGGATTGCTTCTGTTCCAAAAATAACTCTCCCGAAGGTTTCATTCCGTTTGGACTCCGTTTGATATTCCTTTTCTTTGAAACACTAAAATAGGCAAGAAAACAACAATTTGGGTTGGGCCTCCGCTTAATAGGCTAGTCCCAAAAATAACATAAAAGTGCATAATAAAGCCCATAAACATTCAAAACAGATAATAATATAGCATGAATGCTTCATAAATTATAGATACATTGGAAACTATCATAGATCTACCACGAGATCGTAATGGCTAAACCCTAGAAGTCTAGCCTGTGGGATTATGATTGTGTCCTATGGACTAAACCCTCCGGTTTATATAGAGACCAGAGGGGGCTAGGGTTATACAAAGTCGGTTACAGAGAAAGGAATCTACATATCCGAATCACCAAGCTTGCATTTCATGCCAAGGAGAGTCCCAACCGGAAATGGGAAGAAGTCTTCTATCTTGTATATCTTCATAGCCCAACAGTTCGACCCATGTACATATTTCGGCTGTCCGTGGACCCCTTATTCCAGGACTCCCTCAGTAGCCCCTGAACCAGGCTTCAATGACGAGGTGTCCGACGCGCAGATTGTCTTCGACATTGCAAGGTGGGTTCCTTCTCCGAATACTCCAACATAGTCTTCGAACACAGAGAACGTGTCCGGCTCTGCAAAATAAATTCAACACATAACCGTAGAGAGTATAATATTTCATGAGTCCAATCCGCTCACAACTTTTCGTAGCCTGACATCACGTCACTGCCTGGCCATTATTCGAACAATTTTTAGCTTGCAGCTCCATATTTTCAGGTGCGGTTCCATTGGCACGTCTTGTCAAAGCAGAGATCATGTCCCCTTATTGCGAGATTCTCATTAATACTGGCATGGGTAATCTAAACCTGCAATCTGCACGGCCCTTGGGGAATAGGCGAGTTTTAAGGCGAGTGGGGAGGCGCTTGATATTCATTGCCTTTATAAACTTATAAGGACTCACCCCTCTTCACCCATGCCTTCTCCTTCCTCTGCCCACCCATTCTCGAGCTCTAGCGCCCAAGCTCTCGTCTTTTCCGCCCAAAAAAGCACTCCAACCATGTCCGGATTTGGAGCTGGAGGCAAGTGGATGGCCTCCTCCGTCAAGGAGAAGGACTTCACGAAGCTCAGGGAGGCTGGGTACTTGGCCCCGGAGATCGCCCATCGGCTTCCGGCCGAGGGACAGTCCCAACCCACTCCCGAGCCCACTGAGAGGGTGGCGTTCATCTCCCACTTCGTCCACGGGCTGGGATTCCCCGTCCACCCGTTCATCCGCGGGCTTATGTTTTACTACATGCTGGACTTCCACGACCTGGCCCCCAACTCCATCCTCAACATCTCGGCATTTATTGTCGTGTGCGAGGCCTTTCTCCGCATCCCACGTCACTTTGGCCTATGGCTGAAAACCTTCAATATGAAGCCGAAGGTGCTGAGCAGCCAACAAGTAGAGTGCGGAGCCGCCATGGTGGGCAAGATGCCCAATGTCACCTGGCCCAAAGGATCCTTCGTGGAGACTGTCAAAGGGTGGCAGTCGGGGTGGTTCTACATCATAGAGCCGCGCGGCACCAACTGGGCAGCAACTCCCGCATTCCGGTCCGGAGTCCCGGCTCACCTCCTGGAAAGACAAAGGCCTGACCTAGTATTCCACGGACGAGCTGATGGCGCTCCAGACGCGCGTTCAAAACATGATAAACAAGAGAATCAAGCTCGTCAACATGATCCAGGTGATGCTCGTTCGCCGGATCCTTCCGTGCCAAAGCCAGACTTGCCATCTATGGTAGTTCGATCCGGGCAAGCACCAAACTCTACTAGCTCTTCGGCACGACACACGAAGACATCTGGAAGGTTCTCTTCAAGGCCAAAAAGGTGCCGCCGCCCACGACCGAGGATCACAGGCATGACTTAACTCACCCTGCTAATCCGGTAAGTTCTCTCATGTTTTCGAGGTATACCCTTTACTTGCATATCTGAGGAAGGCATCCAAGTCTTCCTATCAATTTTTTCAGGCCTGGATAGAGATGGCGGAGATGATTAACTGTCCGGCTCCACTGCTCGAAGGCCCAGAAATCTCGCTTCTGACAAAGATGCTGGTTCCGGTGCCTTATCAGGTGCCGGAGAAGAAGGCCAAGGGGACCAGAGGTGGTCTCCGTCGCAAGGGCAATTCGGACATGACATCCGAAGAAGCCGAGGCGCACTCCTCCACCGCCGAGGATGATGAGGAAGAGGAGGAGGAAGAAGAAAGCCATTCCCCCCCATGTAGGGGGGGGAGAAAAAAGACGATGGCCTCCACGCGTCTGGAGGCCGAGGCGTCCAAGAAGGGAAAATCCTCCCTTCTGGAAAGCTCCGCAGCGGCCACCGACAGCAGCTGGGAGTGGGAGTCCAGGGACAAGCCCCTGGCCAAATCGTAAGTGTACGGACATGTTCATGTATCTGACGTCTTTACTTCATTGCTTTAATGTGCTAAATTATGCATTTGCAGTCCGGCTCAGTCCAACCTTGAGCGGTCCTTATCTTCAGAGGATTTGCTGGACCCAGCGGCGATGGACAGCGGGACCCTTCCAGCGGCCTCCTCTCCCAGGGACCTGGATGGCGCCGAGGCGTTGTCCCGAAGGATCCCAGGTCCCGGGGAGATTCATGAGGCTATCAGGGAGGTGCCGGAGGGCGAGGCCTCGGTTGTCGGACACATGGGGGAGCAAACCCCCATGGATACTGACGATGGGGGCCGCATCCAGTTCGGCCCCCAACTGAATACAGTTCCGGAGACCCATGTGGCTCCGGAATCAGGCAGACCGCCTCTTTCAAAAGAGGGAGGTGCGCCTACTCCACCGGTGACCTCTGTCCATCCAGAGGCACCAGATAGTTTGCTGGAGGCGCTACGAGGCGCTTCCATTGTTGAAGAACACCATACCCTTATGGGTACGGTGATTGAGAGGATCCAGTCCGCGAAGAGCGGACTGACTGAAGCATGCACAAGCCTTCTAACAGGCTTTGAGGTAAGCAACACAACTATAAGAAGAATATCACAGTATAGACAGTAGCCCCTGATACTCTGTCCGGTGTTCGGAAAGAAAAGCCGAACAGAGGATCAAATAATTTTCGCAAGAGTCTAACTTAATATGTCTATGTGAATAAGCAGGCATCGCTGCTGGCTGCAACCTCGCATACTGCGGAAGTCTCCGGACTAAAACAAAGTCTGCGGCGGACCGAGGAGGAGCTCGGCCGTATGAAAAAGCAGCTGGAAGATAGTCAAGGTATGCAATAACCTTGTATATATGCAGGAAGGATGAATAATTTGTGCTGACTAAAGTGCCATTTGATTAGTTAGGGGTGGCGACCGAGGTGGAGACCCTCAAGAAGGCGCTGGCCGAGGCCGCGGAGAAAGCGGCCAAGGAAAAGGCCACCCATGAGCGACACGAGGCCAGGGTCAGTGAGGTCCAACAGGAGCTCCAGGACGCCGTCAAGAAGTGCGAGTCCTTGGAGCGCGACCTTAAGGATCAAGGATCCGAGGTCGCCAAGGTCCGCCAAAGCGCACACGATGCCCGGGCTGAAGCCCAGGGTGCCCTCCAGGAAATCCAGGAGGCCAGGAAAATCATGGCCTGTAAGGCCTTTATTATGGAGAGCAAATATATGAAGAAAATGTTCCTATTACTGACCCGGATTTGGAGCTCTCCAAGGGCGTTTGCAGATCTACCGCGCAGCATTTCCGATGTTGCGGAATTTTTCCGAGCCAAAGAGGGGAGCTCTACGGAGGCGCTATTTTGGTCACAATACCTTGTGCCAGAATACCAGGTGCCGTTGAGTGATCAACTAAAACAGCTGGTCGAACTGCACAAGGCGGCCGAACTAGCCATGAAGGACTTGATAATCCGGCTATGGCCTGTCGAAGCCATCCCCAGCATCTACTTCGGGCTTGTGAAGCGGCTCGTTAGTGCCTGCCCTTGGCTGGATGCTATCAAGCGGCCAGTCTGCATCGTAGGCGCGCGAATGGCCTTCGCCCGAGTCAAGATGCATTGGGCAAAGATGGACGCCATGAAGCTTATGACAGAGGGACCACCCGCGGGCAAGGAGCACCGCACCCCTGAGCTGTATTTTGACAATGTCATGGAGGGGTCCCGCATTGTTGCGGAGCGACGTGCAAAGGATGTTATGTTTCCCTGAATACATTCATGCTATCATGCCTTTGTATTATGAAACACGATCGTTATGTAATATAATGCTTGTTATTTAAGATTTTACTTCCTGTGCGGCCGTATTGTGAAATCTGAGAGTTGGCCAGTCGTTGGCTTCTGCCCCCATGTAGATACTACGGGGGTGTTCGGGATAAATCTAAACACTCTTTACTCCAGAGTTTGGTCCTTAAAGGAGGTGTTTAGTGCAACGAACAAGGCAATCGGACTATGTGGCTTTATCACCCTCACTAAGCCATAGGAGTTTGATAACAATAACTTAGGCGCAGCCCCTAGTATTTGGAAGTCCGAATTTGGGGCGCTATACATGCCTGGTTCGATGAAAACCGATTCATCACATAATGTGGGAAAAATTGCTAAAGATTTGTAACCTCTCGAACAGCTGACCGGCTCTCGCCGCATCATGACAGTCAGTTTTCAGCTTTCTCTACTGAGGTGCTCATCCGGAAGAACCGGAACACAACCACAGTAGTTCTCCCTTTACTACCCTAGCTGATATAGCGGAACATAAGGTAGCAAGCACAGGAGCCGGGCAACCCAACTATTGACCAAAGACATGATTCAGAGCTGATGCATATAATGCTTTAAGTTCAGGGTGCCAAACTGTACTATAAAAAGTGTTCAGGCTTTGATGCGTAGTATGGAGCATAAAGAAGCCCCTAGCGAATTAGGTCGTACCAGAGTGTACGGGCGCGATTTGATAAAAATACCAAGACAAGGAAAAAATGAAATAATAGGCTAATGCTGTAAAAATTGAGTCGCAAATTATTTTCCATTGTAATTATTTTGAAGGCATATTTGTACAAGTAATGAGATAAGAAAATAGGGCTATGTGACATGCCACGACCAAGGGCGAGCTGCGTGCGGGTTTTTAAAACAGGTATAACGATCGTTTGCAAGGACCACCTGGGGTTCCCTTGTACATCAAAGCTTCTTGCCTACTTGGTGTATCCGTCCCTTGATAGGTTCGATGATCAGGTCGTCAGGAAAGGCCTCGGGAAGAGAAAAAACTAAAATGAAAAAGAAAAAGTGAAGGTATGCGTGTCCAGGAGCGGTTGAGCCGCATTATGGACCACGATCTAGTTGTGCCTCCATCCATGCCCATGGTATTTTAAGTGCGTAGTTATGTACGCACGGCACGAGTGTCGCTGCTTGATCGGGACTGGGACGGAGGCCGGATTGCTAGTCAAGCTCTGGACGAGTTGGACTGTCCTGCTGCAGAGTAGTTCAGACTCGCTTGATGGTGTCCGGGAGCTTGACTGCCGAATTGAGGTTCTGCCTCAAAAGGCTGCTCTGTACTTCTACTGCCAGGGCAGCTGTGTGCTCCTCAGTACGGAGGGAGCATTCCGTGTTTCCAATGACTGTTATGACACCGCATGGTCCAGGCATCTTGAGCTTGAGGTAGACGTAGTGCGGCACCACATTGAATCGAGTGAATGCGGTTCGTCCGAGCAGTGCGTGATAGACACTGCGGAAGGGGACGATATCGAAGATCAATTCTTCGCTTCGGAAATTGTCTGGGGATCCGAAGACCACTTCCAGTGTGATTGAGCCCGTACAGCAGGCTTTTACACCTGGTATGACACCTTTAAAGGTGGTTTTGGTGGGCTTGATCCTTGAGGGGTCGATGCCCATTTTGCGCACTGTATCATGATAAAGCAGGTTCAGGCTGCTGCCACTGTCCATGAGGACTCGCGTCAAATGGAAACCATCAATAATTGGATCAAGGACCAGCGCGGCTGAACCGCCATGACGCATACTGGTCGGATGATCCCTACGATCAAAAGTGATCGGGTAGGATGACCATGGATTGAACTTTGGGGCGACTGGCTCTATCACGTAGATGTCCCTGAGTGCGTGCTTCCGCTCTCTCTTGGGGATATGGGTAGCATATATCATGTTCACCATTTTGACTTGGGGGGAAACTTCTTCTGTCCCCGTGTGTTCGGTGGTCGGGGCTCCTCATCATCGTCCTTGCTTTGGGACCCCTTCTCCTTGTTCTCGGCATTTAACTTGCCAGCCTGTTTGAAGACCCAATGCTCTCTGTTGGTATGATTGGCTGGTTTATCAGGAGTGCCGTGGATTTGGCATGGGCGATCTAGTATGTGGTCCAAACTGGACGTGCCCAGATTGTTTCTTTTATACGGCTTGTTCCGCTGATCGGATTTAGAGCCACTGAATCCGGCATTGACCGTCGTGTCTTTGGCGTTGTCGCCATTGTTTCGACGCTTGTGTCTGTTGCGTTGGGGCTTGCCATTGCTGTTTCTGGCTTTGGAAGTGCCAGGTTCGTGTGTGTTGTTATTGCTACAGGCTAGCCAGCTATCTTCGCCCGCACAAAAGCGGGTCATGAGTTCCGTGAGGGCTGCCATGGACTTCGGCTTTTCTTGGCCGAGGTGTCGGGCAAGCCATTCGTCATGGATCTTGTCTTTAAAGGCCGCTAGGGATTCAACGTCCGGACAGTCAACGATCTGGTTCTTTTTAGTTAAGACTAAGTCCAGAATTTCCTGGCTGACTCTCTGGGCTGTTGAACTATGTGACTTAAGTCGTCGGCGTCCGGAGGTCGGACATATGTGCCTTGGAAGTTGTCGAGGAAGGCATCCTCCAAGTCCTCCCAGCCGCCAATGGAGTTTTTGGGCAAGCTGTTCAACCAGTACTTGGCTGGTCCCTTGAGTTTGAGCGGGAGGTATTTGATGGCGTGAAGATCATCACCGCGGACCATATGAATATGGACAAGAAAATCCTCAATCCGTACCACGGGGTCTATTGTGCCATCATATGATTCGATGTTCACGGGTTTAAACCCTTTTGGGAATTGATGTTCCATTACTTCATCAGTGAAGCAAAGGGGGTGTGCGGCGCCTCTATATCGGGCCAAATTGTGACGTAGCTCAGATGGAGTTCGTCTATGGTTTTCGGCTCGGACGTGGTTATGTTTGTCATGTCCATCCGGGTGGCCATCATCGCGCATCGGGGCTGCGATGCGTAGATTGATCTGGTCTAACCTGCTCTATTTTCTAGGTCATGTCGCAAGTCATATGTGCATCCCCGAGCTGTTGTATTTCTGTTTTTACGGCGAGGTAGTGCGGGCTGGTGTTCGGCTCGAGGTGTTGCTTTATCCCGGCCGCGTGGTGGCCGGTCAGCCGCATTATCTGCAGGTAGGAGTGGCTCCAATGCCTCGTCATCAAACTGTGGTAATTGTTTGCGCTTCAGGTAACTTTTGGTTGGGAGCTCGAGGCTGTATTCCTCGGCTGCCAGGACATCAGTCCATCTGTCATTGAGCAGATCTTGATCAGCCTGAAGCTGCTGTTGTTACTTTTTTAGGATCCTTGTAGTGGCTATTAGTCGGCGCTTAAAAAGCTCCTGCTCAACGGGCTCTGCGGGCACGATAAAGTCTTTGTCACCGAGGCTCACCTCGTCCTCGGAGAGCGGAAGGTAGTTACTGTCCTCCGCGTCTTCATTCGTGGCCTGTTCATCAAGGCTAGCTCACCCATCTTCCCGTTCGTCTTGTTCGGACATTGGCTCCACGGGATCTTCATTGTCTTCGGCATCGTCCAGAGTATTATTTTCTCCTGTGCCGGTACCGCTGTTGTTTCGTCGACGGGGTTTAGAGCGGTGCCGCTATCGTCAGTGCTTTGGTTGTATCTCAGGAGGTTTCTCCTCAACTAGATTCTTCTCATCGTTGTTGTTGTTCTCTTTTCGTTTATCCACCATGTATACGTCATACGAGGAGGTGGCTGTGCGACGCCCTGTAAGCGGCGGTTGTCGTCCATACCGTCGATGTCTTCGGAGTCATAATCAAGCATGTCGGTTAAGTCTTCGACAGTGGCTATGCAGTGGGTGGTGGGTGGGAAACGAAATTCTCCGTCATCAGCTTCCCATTCAAGCCAGACATAGTTCGGCTGAGATTCCCCTGATAAGGAGAGGGCTCTTAATGACTTCAGCACATTGCCAAAAGGCGAGTGCCAGAATATGTCTGGGGAGTTGAACTCAACGATCGGTGCTAGATCAGGTTCGATGGGCAGGGATGGACGTGGTTCAGAACCTATGGCCGGAGACAAATCCGAGGTTCCGATGACACATGGCCCACTTGAGGTTGGATCTGTGTGCGGCTCTATCACCATTGAGTCTGCGGCTCCCGTGGCGGGGTTGAGCATCCCGTCCTCGGATGGCGCGATCTGCTCTGGATCTAGGACCAGAGCGGTTGTAGGTGCTATCTCCTAAGCACAGTTCGATGACATATTTAGGTCATGTTCATTGTGGTGACAGGGAGTGACAATCATGGGCTCGAATCCGTCGAAGATCAAGTCTCCACAGACAAATCTGACTTGATGGCCAAGGGCGTAGCTGTCATTCTGCTCCAGATGGCCAAGCGAGTTGGCCCGTAGTGCAAAGCCACCGAATATGAAGATCTATCCGGGGAGGAAAATCTCCCCTGGACTGTGTTGTTGCGGATGATTGATGGAGCCATCAAACCCTTTTGTGACGACGCAGCGGAACTCTCAATGAAAGCACCAATGTCAGTGTTAAAACCGGCGGATCTCGGGTAGGGGGTCTCGAACTTTGCGTCTAAGGTCGATGGTAATAGGCCCTCTCTATGGAGGTAATACCCTACTTGCTGTTGGAAATATGCCCTAGAGGCAATAATAAAATGGTTATTATTGTATTTCCTTGTTCATGATAATTGTCTATTATTCATGCTATAATTGTATTGACCGGAAACCACAATACATGTGTGAATACATAGACCACAACATGTCCCTAGTGAGCCTCTAGTTGACTAGCTCGTTGATCAACAGATGGTCATGGTTTCCTGACCATGGACATTGGATGTCATTGATAACGGGATCACATCATTAGGAGAATGATGTGATGGACAAGACCCAATCCTAAGCCTAGCACAAGATCGTGTAGTTCGTATGCTAAAGCTTTTCTAAATGTCAAGTATCTTTTCCTTAGACCATGAGATTGTGCAACTCCCAGATACCGTAGGAATGCTTTGGGTGTACCAAACGTCACAACGTAACTGGGTGGCTATAAAGGTGCACTACGGGTATCTCCGAAAGTGTCTGTTGGGTTGGCACGAATCGAGACTGGGATTTGTCACTCCATGTGACGGAGAGGTATCTCTGTGCCCACTCGGTAAGACATCATCATAATGTGCACAATGTGATCAAGGAGTTTATCGCGGGATGATGTGTTACAGAACGAGTAAAGAGACTTGCCGATAACGAGATTGAACAAGGTATCAGGATACCGACGATCGAATCTCGGGCAAGTACTATACCGCTAGACAAAGGGAATTGTATACGGGATTGATTGAATCCTTGACATCGTGGTTCATCCGATGAGATCATCGTGGAACATGTGGGAGCCAACATGGGTATCCAGATCCCGCTGTTGGTTATTGGCCGGAAAGTTGTCTCGGTCATGTCTGCATGGTTCCCGAACCCGTAGGGTCTACACACTTAAGGTTCGATGACGCTAGGGTTACAGGGAATAGATATACGTGGTTACTGAATGTTTTTCGGAGTCCCGTATGAGATCCCGGACGTCACAAGGAGTTCCGGAATGGACCGGAGGTAAAGATTTATATATGGGAAGTCCTGTTTTGGTCACCGGAAAAGTTTCGGGTGCTATCGGTAACATACCGAGACCACCAGGAGGGTCCCGGGGGTCCACCAGGTGGGGCCACCGGCGTCGGAGGGCTGCGTGGGCCAAGTGTGGGAGGGGACCAGTCCCAGGTGGGCTGGTGCGCCCCCCACCAGGGCCCAAGGCAAAGAGAGAAGGGAAAAGGGGGGAAACCCTAGGCTCAGATGGGCCTAAGGCCCACCTAGTGGTGCGCCCCCCCTCTCTCCCCCTTGGCCGCCCCCCCCCCTAGATGAGATCTAGAGCTGGCCGCCACCTCTAGGGGTGTAAACCTAGGTGGGGGCGCAGCCCCTCCCTTTCCCCTATATATAGTGGGGGTTTGGGGCTGCCATACACATGAGAACATCTCCCTCTTGGCGCAGCCCTACCCCTCTCCCTCCTCGTCTCTTGCGGTGCTTGGCGAAGCCCTGCTGGAGTGCCATGCTCCTCCACCACCACCACGCCGTCGTGCTGCTGCTGTACGGAGTCTTCCCCAACCTATCCCTCTCCCCTAGCTGGATCAAGGCACGGGAGACATCATCGGGCTGCACGTGTGTTCAACGCGGAGGCGCCGTTGTTCGTCACTTAGATCGGAATCAACCGCGATCTGAATCGCTATGAGTACGACTCCTTCATCCACGTTCTTGTAACGCTTCCGCTTAGAGATCTACAAGGGTATGTAGATGCACTCCCCTTCCCCTCGTTGCTAGATTACTCCATAGATTGATCTTGGTGATGCGTAGAAAATTTTGAATTTCTGCTACGTTCCCCAACACTTCCTTCTTGATTGATCTTGATGAATATGAGTATTACAAGAGTTGATCTTCCACAAGATCGTAATTGCTAAACCCTTGAAGTATAGCCTGTGGGATTATGATTGTGTCCTACGGACTGAACCCTCCTGTTTATATAGACACCAGAGGGGGCTAGGGTTATACAAAGCCGGTTATAGAGAAAGGAATCTACATATCCTAATCGTCAGCCTTGCCTTCCATGCCAAGGAGAGTCCCATACGGACACGGGAAGAAGTCTTCTATCTTGTATCTTCATAGCCCAACAGTACGGATGTCCGAGGACCCCTTAATCTAGGACTCCATTAGTTAGATCCTCTTTCGTTGTTACAAATCATTTTTTAGATGTGATTCAGACACTGTCACGGTCCCAACCCATTCATACCACACCTTCAACCAAACGCATCCTAAGACAGTGTCACAGTTTGTATCTAGTATCTAAATATGTTGCCATCTCATTAGCGGTGCCATTAGAAAATTATTTGGCACTGCTTTAGCAGTTTGTGGAGCCAACTTGTCCACACATCCGAGCAACCAAGTAGTAAAATACTAAATCTTTATGCCACGAAGGAACTGGGCATCGGAGCAACTAGGTGCTCCGGAGTTTGGGTCCCTAATTTTTTCCCGCTGCATTGGCTCACCAGTGCAGGGCACCGGTGCAAGATGTAGCAACAGTTGTCTTTACACTGGTTTTGGCATACATAGTGTACGCCTTAGTGCTATTAGTTCTATGTTACTAAATTTGTGCATGTACACACATGTTAGTATCAATTTACTGTCTTCCAAATACCGTCGCTATGCTGTTGCAGTTATATTTACCTTCCTCATAAAATGTTCAATTTGTTATTTATAGTACATGAGTAAGAACTTGTAGCATTGTTGTAGTTAATTATGGCTTCTGATGTTTCAGAATTTGGTTGTTGTGTCAGTAGCAATTAATTCATTTGCACATTGATCTTTTTGAGAAGATATGTCATAATTAAATTGTTTCTTAAGTTTTTCAAAATAAGTATTTGGTGATTTTCTATGTTGCTATAAACCCATTTCCCCTCCAATTGTTACTGATATAGTTTTAAATATTATAGGATGAAAGGAACTATTCTTACTTGGAGTGGGTTGATCAAAAGTGGCCACAATCTTTGAAGATGTTCCTTGCAAAGCTCTGGAGCATGTATGAGGAAGAGAACAGAGGTAGGCTTAGAGAAAGTGTTGTCAACGCTGAAGAATATTTGAAGATGCGGGATAAAAAGAGGAAGGTGGAGAATGAGCTCAAATTTTTTAAATCAGACTTCGCTAAGATGGTGTTGGCGAAGGAGGAGGCACTTTCCCAGTTAGCCAGTGCAAAATAGGTTCTTACTAAACTCAAAGCAGAGGTGGATAAGATGAGCCTGGATGATCTCGATTAGGGAAATGAATATATTTTTATAATATTGTTCCTATGAAGCTGAACTAGCTATATGTTGTATTGTGCTGTTTCCGGGTAGCTATTGTATTGTGATGTTAAAATATATTTATGTGCCTGATATGAAATTGGCAAACTGCTCTTCGATATGAAATGTGAATTTGCGTAATACTGGAATTATTAATTGTAGAATAAAAAACCTCCTAAATGGGTCATGGAACTTCACAAACGGTTCTAGTATTAAAAACACTTGTGATGGATAGCCCAATGCCACACAGTTTTCTTCATCAAATCGTGTGTGATAGCAAACGGTTAACCAAGGCAGAGCGTGTGTGATAGTTACATGTATCACACACGAGCCTATATATAAACCTGTGTGGGATGTACATACGAACGGAAACATTTTCCCTGGACTGACTGTGTGGGATGTACATAAGAACGGAAACGTATTGCTTGGATCGACTGTGTGTGATATACATACCTACAGAAATGTTTTTCTGAGATTCACCGTGTGGGATGTACATACCTACGGAAATGTTTTCTGGGTTTCATCGTGTGGGATGTACATACCTATGGAAATGATTGGGTTTCCGCGGGGTCACCCGATCGCACACGAACTCATTTGGTGTCCTAGGAGGGCCTATCCCTGACAGTTTCTGGATCGTGTGGGAAGGACCCCTTAATCGCCCACACTCACTAGGTGACGGTTCCAAATGTCGTCGCGAAAAGGGGTTTTAAACCGTTTGTATAGCACCGACGCGTACTGATACGTCTCCAACGTATCAATAATTTATTAAGCATTCATGCTATTATATTATCTGTTTTGGATGTTTATGGGCTTTACTAAGCACTTTTATATTATTTTTGGGACTAACCTATTAACCGTAGGCCCAGCCCAAATTGCTGTTTTCTTGCCTATTTCAGTGTTTGGAAGAAAAGGAATATGAAATGGAGTCCAAACGGAATGAAACCTTCGGGAAAGTTAATTTTGGAACGGAAGCAATCCAGGGGACTTGGAGTGCATGTAAGGGAAGCTTCAAGGTGGCCACGAGGTAGGGAGGCACACCCACCTCCCCTGGGCGTGCCCCCCACCCTCGTGGGCCTCTCGTGGCTCCGCTGACCGACTTCTTTTGCCTATATATCTCCATATACCCTAAAAACATCGAGGAGCAGAATAGATCGGGAGTTCCACCGCCGCAAGCCTATGTAGCCACCAAAAACCTCTCGGGACCCTGTTCCGGCACTCTGCCGAAGGGGGGATCCTCACCAGTGGCCATCTTCATCATCCCAGCGCTCTCCATGATGAGGAGGGAGTAGTTCACCCTCAGGGCTGAGGGTATGTACCAGTAGCTATGTGTTTGATCTCTCTCTCTCTCTCTTGTTCTTGATTTGGCACGATCTTGATGTATCACGAGCTTTGCTATTATAGTTGGATCTTATGATTTTTCTCCCCCTCTACTCTCTTGTGATGGATTGAGTTTTCCCTTCGAAGTTGTCTTATCGGATTGAGTCTTTAAGGATTTGAGAACACTTGATGTATGTCTTGCCGTGCTTATCTGTGGTGACAATGGGATATTCAGGTGATCCACTTGATGTATGTTTTGGTGATCAACTTGCGGGTTTTGTGACCTTGGGAATCTATGCATAGGGGTTGGCACATGTTTTCGTCTTGACTCCCCGGTAGAAACTTTGGGGCACTCTTTGAAGTACTTTGTGTTGGTTGAATAGATGAATCTGAGATTGTGTGATGCATATCGTATAATCATGCCCACGGATACTAGAGGTGACATTGGTGTATCTATGTGACATTAGGGTTTTGGTTGATTTGTGTCTTAAGGTGTTATTCTAGTACGAACTCTATGATATATTGAACGGAAAGAATAGTTTCGTGTTATTTTACTACGGACTCTTGAATAGATCAAGCAGAAAGGATAACTTTGAGGTGGTTTCGTACCCTACAATAATCTCTTCATTTGTTCTCCGCTATTAGTGACTTTGGAGTGACTCTTTGTTGCATGTTGAGGGATAGTTATATGATCTGGTTATGTTATTATTGTTGAGAGAACTTGCACTAGTGAAAGTATGAACCCTAGGCCTTGTTTCCTAGCATTGCAATACCGTTTACGCTCACTTTTACCACTTGTTAACTTGCTGTTTTTATATTTTCAGAATAGAAAAACCTATTGATGAAGCCATGTACCTAGGGTAGGGTCATGGACCTGTCCAAGACACCCTACCCAAGGACATCTCTAGAATACATCACCTTTCAGTCAACCTGCAAAGGATCCACTAGACGGACTCGAAGGTACTCGACCACGAAGCCAAGCACTCGACCAACAGGAAACCTAAAGTCACTCTGCACGTAACGGTCTGTCATTAACTAGCCTTTATGGTCTTCATAGCACTTTATGTGGGCGTTACCAGTAACCCCCTGTCTTAATGTACTTTAAACCCTGCATAACTGAGGGCTGGAGGGGTCTGGCGAACTCTATATAAGCCACCCCCCTCCTCAGTGTAAAGGGTTCGCACCCCTGTAACTCATACGCATATAATCCAATCGACCGCCTCCAGGCTCCGAGACATAGGGCTGTTACTTCCTCCGAGAAGGGCCTGAACTCGTAAAACTCTTGCGTATACAACTACTCCATAGCTAGGATCTTGCCTCTCCATTAGTACCCCCCTAAACTACTGCCAGACTTAGAACCACGACAGTTGGCGCCCACCGTGGGGAAGGTGTCTTAGCAACTTATTGGAGAAGTTGCAATTTTTCCGATCTCCTTCATCATGGTTTTAGGCGGAGTTTTGGTCGAGGGCCGTGAGATCCGTCTCGGCGCGCTCACGTTCATCGCCGACGACTCTGCTTGGCTTCAGGAGGCTCCGCTTGACATCGACGCGCTCCCAGTCCGCGGAGCGATGCACTTTCGCGCGTGCGTCTGCGGCGTCCTCCTTCGGCAACCATCGACCCAGTATCGATCGGTCATTGTGTCATCCTCCCTTCCTGCTTCCCGCCGGCGCAAGCGCCCCGGTCGGTCGAGGCTTCAGCGGTGGGTGAGGCATGCGGTGGCCCGTCAGTTGGCCACCCCCCAAGTCACGGCAATCGAGCCCGACGAATCTCTCTACAGCCTGTTCGAGCTGTCGACTGGCTCCGCAGAGACTGCATCCGAGTGCGACAGCAGTGATCCAGCGGTGGAGGTTCTGATGGTCGATGGACCACGTGGTCCTCCCGGCTTCCCTGGTACCTAAGGAGGTAATGGCGGAGGCGACCCGTCGCATGCCCATGAAGAGTATCTCCCCGAGCCCCTCAATTCGCTACAAAGGGAAGAACTTTGCCGCTGGAACATGGATGCACTTTACACTCCTATCGTTGGAGAAGCCCCTGAGGCTCGTGCCTTAGAGGACGCGCGCTTGGCCAACTTGCCTGAGCGCACTCGACTGGAGAAGCTTCCGCGAGCACTCGACGAGCGTGCGCGGCAATGGGTCCCAGACTCCAGTCGACGTCAGCTCTTTCCACCGCCGACTCAGGTATATCAAACTCCGATTCAAAATTTAGCAGCTGTGGCCCGTATAGCAGAGTCAATTCAGCCTTCCTAGTCAGAGGCTGGCAGAAGCTTGATGCATATCAGAGATTTGCTCCGAGCAGCAGGAGATCAAAATTCAGCTGTATCACACTCGTGGAATAGGATTCACAGCAGATCTGTAGCTACGAATACAGTCCAGCCGGCTCATAGCCCAGATCGCCCCGAGGCGTGAGGGGCGTGGAGACCGGCACGATCAATACAAGAACCATGAGCAGTATGATCACCGATTCGATCACGATGATCGACGTCGAGTGCCCACCCCTCCCCCAAGGGGTGGATCGTACGCGCCTTGTCAGCAGGATGATAGACGTCAGCACAGTGTTGGGCGTAGGATTCCAGTCGACCCCAGGGAACCAGGCTTTGATGCGAGATCCATTATCATTCAAGGTCTGGTCGACAGGAACAGAGCTCACCGAGAGGGTCACGACAGAGATGTCCCCACCAGCAGCAGAGTGCACGTCTTAGGACCAGAGTGCTTCAGCAGAGCCATCAGGGCCGCGGTGATTCCTCCCAACTTCAGGTTGGCGACTGGAGTCAGTAAGTTCACTGGTGATTCCAATCCTGATACTTGGCTTTAGGACTACCGAGTGGCTGTTCAGATCGGCAGCGGCAATGATGAGGTGGCCATGAAGCATCTGGATCTTATGTTGGAGGGCTCGGCCAGAGCGTGGCTGAATCAGTTAGCACCCAGCAGCATTTACACTTGGGAAGATCTTTCCCGAGTGTTCGACAGAACATTTGAAGGAACTTGCAAGTGACCAGCATGACTAACAAAGCTGCAAACTTGCGTACAGAAACCGAATGAGACTTTGAGAGATTACATCCAGAGATGGATCACATTGCATCACACGGTAGAGAATGTATATGATCACCAGGCAGTCTGTGCCTTCAAGGAAGGTGTTAAGTACAGAGAGCTGAACCTGAAATTTGGTCGAACCAGAGACATGTCTCTGAGTCAAATGATGGAGATAGCCACCAAGTATGCCAATGGTGAAGAAGATGATCGGCTCCGGACTGGCAAGCACAAGTCAGTCGCCCACGAAACTAGAGGAGGTAACTCCAGTCGGAAGCAGAAACGGAAAGCTGAGCCAGCTGCTCCTGGAGAAGCCTTGGCCGTGACTCAAGGAAAGTTTAAAGGGAAGCCCAAAGGGCCTTGGAACCCTAAGAAGGTGAAAGACAAGGAGGGAAATGACGTGATGGATTTGCCATGCCACATACACACGAAGAAAGATGAAGAGGGTAACTTCATTTACCCGAAACATACCACTCGACAGTGTCGGCTCTTGATACAACAATTCCAAGGGAAACAACCCAAAGATAAGGAAAATTAGTCGGACAAAGTTGAGGACAAGGGGGATAGTGATGAGGAATATCCCTAGGTCAATTCCACTCTGGTGATTTTTGCTGACGTTGAGAGCAAAAGTCGATTGAAAGTTATCAACCAAGAAGTGAATATAGTTGCTCCGGAGACTCCCAATTATCTGAAATGGTCTCAGACTGCATCATGTTCGACCAGTCCGATCACCCGACACACATAGCCACCCCTAGGAGGCAAGCTCTGGTGGTCGACCCAGTCGTCGAAGGCATTCGACTGACTAAAGTGTTGATGGATGGTGGCAGTAGCTTGAATATACTGTACGTGGAGACACTGAAAGGGATGGGCATTCCGATGTACAGACTCAGTACCAGCAACATGAGTTTCTATGGAGTCATTCCTGGCAAGAAGGCTGCATCACTCGGCCAGATTGCTCTTGATGTGGTTTTCGGTGATTCCAAAAACTTCCGCAAGGAAAAGTTGACATTTGAGGTTGTGGATTTCCAGAGTGCCTATCACGCTATTTTGGGCAGACCAGCTTATGCACGTTTTATGGCTTGACCATGTTACGTGTACCTCAAATTGAAGATGCCTGGCCCCAAAGGTGTGATCACTGTTACTGGCAATCGGAAGAAGGCGGAAGAGTGCTTTTAGAAAGGCTCAAAGATCGACGATGCTTGGATGGTAGCAGAAGAGTGGCAGGAACACCAGAGACATGCGGACCCGAGTGATTTGTTGCGAGCTAAGAAGCCCGCTATGGAATCAGCGTTTCAGTCGCCTGGTGAGACAAAGCCAGTTCACATCCACCCGACCGACCCCAACGCCGCTCCGACCAATTTCTCTACAACACTCAACCCCAAATAGGAAGAAGCGCTCATCTAGTTCCTCCGTGAGAACTGGGACATCTTCGCATGGAAACCTTCTGACATGCCGGGTGTTCCCAGGGGGCTGGCTGAGCACCGCCTACGAGTCGACTCAAAAGCAAAACCTGTTAAAGAACATCTTCGATGATCCGCCGTCAAGAAAAGAAAGGCCATTGGTGAGGAGGTGGCTCGACTCTTAGCAGCAGAGTTTATCCGAGAAATTTACCACTCCGAGTCGCTCGCCAATGTTGTCATGGTCCCCAAGAAGGACTAGTCACTTCGCGTGTGCATTGACTTTAAACATATCAATCGGGCCTGCCCCAAAGATCATTTTCATCTCCCCCATCGACCAAATAGTCGACTCGATTGCGGGATGTGAGCGACTATCTTTCTTAGACGCCTATTCCGGGTACCATCAGATCCGTCTGTATGGACCCGATGAGATCAAAACAGCTTTCATCACCCCATTCGGGTGCTTCTGTTATGTCACCATGCCATTCGGCCTCAAGAATGCCGGAGCCACGTTCATGAGGATGATTCAGAAGTGTTTTCTCACTCAAATCATTCGGAATGTGGAAGCGTACATGGATGATATTGTGGTCAAGTCACGGAAAGGTTCCGACCTGCTGACTGACCTTGCTGAAACATTTGCCAACCTCAGGAGGTATGATATCAAGCTTAATCCATCAAAGTGCACATTCGGAGTTCCTGGCGGAAAATTACTCGGTTTTCTCGTTTCCGAACGAGGAATCGACGCAAATCCAGAGAAAGTGGGCACTATACTCCGAATGAAAAGACTTGTGCGTGTGGATGATGTTCAGAAGCTTACTGGTTGCTTGGCCGCTTTAAGTCGATTCATCTCTCGTCTCGGTGAAAAGGCATTGCCTCTTTACCGACTGATGAAGAAGTCAGACAAGTTCGAGTGGACTCCTGAAGCTGATGCAGCGTTTGCAGAGCTAAAAGCCCTGCTTTCCACCCAGCCGGTGCTTGCTGCCCCGATCAGCAAAGAGCCTTTGCTGCTTTACATTGCAGCCACAAGACAAGTCGTCAGTATAGTACTTACGGTCGAGCGGGAAGAAGAAGGAAAAGCCTTTAAAGTTCAGCGCCCAGTATATTATATTTCTGAAGTCCTGACCCCATCAAAGCAAAGATACCCTCATTATCAGAAGCTTGTATACGGGATTTACATGACCACGAAGAAAGTTGCTCATTACTTCTCTGACCATACCATTACAATCGTCAGCGACGCCCCATTGTCAGAGATTCTGCACAAAAGAGATGCAACTGGTCGAGTGGCAAAATGGGCGATTGAACTCCTTCCCCTGGATATCAGATTTGAGGCAAAGAAAGCTATCAAGTCCCAAGCAATAGTAGATTTCATCGCCGAGTGGACCGAACAGCAACTGCCGACTCAAGTTCACTCGGAGCACCGGACCATGTTCTTTGATGGCTCTAAAATGCTAAATGGTTCCGGTGCTGGGGTAGTGTTGGTTTCCCCCCGAGGAGATAAGCTCAGATACGTACTCCAGATTCACTTTGATTCCTCCAACAACGAAGCAGAATACAAAGCACTTCTGTATGGGTTGCGTATGGCCATTTCACTCGGCGTCCGTCGCCTCATGGTCTACGGCGACTCGGATTTGGTGGTTAACCAAGTGATGAAGGAGTGGGACGTCAGAAGCCTAGCCATGACTAGTTACTGCAATGCAGTAAGAAAGCTGGAGAAGAAATTCGAGGGGTTAGAGCTTCATCATATACCCCGACTGAAAAATCAAGCAGCTGATGATTTGGCAAAGATTGGTTCTAAGAGAGAAACCATTCCCAGTGGTGTGTTTTTAGAACATATCCACGCCCCGTCAGTTCAAGAGGATCCTTTCACCGAAGAAGCCCCGCAGCCAAAAAGTGCCACACATCCGACTAAAGTCGAGGTCCCAGCCATGGTCGACCTGATCATGGAAGTTTTGGTTATCACTCCCGACTGGACAGTGCCTTACATCGCATATATCCTAAGGAAAGAGCTCCCAGAGAATGAAGAAGAGGCTCGACAGATCGTCCGTCGATCCAAGGCCTTTACTGTGATGAAGGGACAGTTGTACAGAGAAAGTGCGACTGGAGCCAGTCAGAAATGCATAACATCGGAAGAGGGTCGGATAATTCTTAACGACATCCACTCGGGGACCTGTGGCCATCATGCGTCCTCTCGGACTATTGTGGCCAAAGCATACCGAGCGGGTTTTTACTGGCCCAGAGCAAATGAAATGGCGAAAGAGATAGTCGACAAGTGTGAAGGATGTCAGTTCTACTCCAATATGTCGCACAAGCCCGCCTCAGCCTTGAAGACCATTCCAATCGTCTGGCCCTTCGCTGTTTGGGGATTATATATGGTTGGGCCACTGAGAATTGGCAGGAGCGACTTCACCCATGTACTGGTGGCAGTCGACAAGTTCACCAAGTGGATCGAAGCCAAGCCTATTAAAAATCTTGATGCCGGCATTGCCATCAGCTTCATCAGATATGGAGTTCCGCATAGCATCATCACCGATAACGGGTCAACCTTCGATTTCGACCAATTCAAAGCCTTTTGTGCTTCTCAAGGCACATGAGTCGATTACGCTTCAGTCGCCCACCCCCCAGTCGAATGGACAAGCAGAAAGAGCAAACAGCCTAATTCTCAAAGGACTGAAGCCCCGGTTGATGCGTGATCTCAAGCACGCAGCAGGCGCGTGGGTCGACGAACTTCCATCAGTTCTTTGGGGATTGAGGACTACTCCAAATCGGTCGACTGGGAGAACTCAATTCTTTCTGGTCTATGGAGCTGAAGCAGTTCTACCGAGTGATCTGCTTCACAATGCCCCGTGAGTCGAGCTCTACTCTGAAGTTGAAGCAGAGCAAGCCCGGCAGGACGCAGTTGACCTTCTGGAAGAAGAAAGAGAGATGGCCATGATCCGATCGACCATCTATCAGCAAGACTTGCGTCGATTCTACGCCAGAAATGTGAAGAGTCGAGCCTTCCAAGAAGGAGACTTGGTCCTCCAAGTGGACCAACGGAAGCCGCACAAACTTGCCCCTACTTGGGAAGGCCCCTTCATTGTCACCAAAGTTCTCCACAATGGAGCATACCACCTTTACAATGTCGGCCGCCAGGTTGATGAGCCACGAGCTTGGAATGCGGACCTGCTCCGCCCCTTTTACACTTAAGTATTCACTCGGATGAGTTGTAATAAAAGTACTCCTGTAGTTTCCTTATCAAAGACAAAAGTGTTATAATTTTCTCATTGATTGTTGTTGCTTTTGTTTATAAGAGAAATCCCCCAGTGGGTGGCTTAGCCGCGAATCCGTTTCGCCTAAGTTTGTAAAAAAATTCCTATCGAGTGACGAGCAGGCCTCTCACTAGGAGGCTTAGTTGTGAATCCGTTTCGCCTAATTATTTGAAAATCCTACCGAGTGACGAGCACGTCTCTCACTCGGGGGCTTAGCTGTAGTCTAGTAGTCGCCTAAGTATTTGAAAATCCTACCGAGTGATGAACAAGTCTCTCACTTGGAGGCTTAGCTGCAGTCCAGTACTAGCCTAAGTATTTGAAAATCCTACCGAGTGACGAGCAAGTCTCTCACTCGGAGGTTTAGCTGCAGTCCAGTACTCGCCTAAGTATTTGAAAATCCTACCGAGTGGAGAGCAAACCTCCCACTCAGAGGCTTAACTGCAGTCCAGTACTCGCCTAAGTATTTAATCCATTCCAATCCGCAAGGACGACGAGGTGCTGGTCGAGTGACACCTTCTCCTTCGGAGCTACACCACAAATACGAAAATCCTACCGAGTGGAGAGCAATCCTCCCACTCGGGGGCTTAGCTGCAGTCCAGTACTCGCCTAAGTGTTTGAAAATCCTACCGAGTGGAGAGCAATCCTCCCACTCGGGGGCTTAGCTGCAGTCCAGTACTCGCCTAAGTGTTTGAAAATCCTACCAAGTGGAGAGCAATCCTCCCACTCGGGGGCTTAGCTGCAGTCCAGTACTCTCCTAAGTGTTTGAAAATCCTACCGAGTGGAGAGCAATCCTCCCACTCGGGGGCTTAGCTGCAGTCTAGTACTCGCCTAAGTGTTTGAAAATCCTACCGAGTGGAGAGCAATCCTCCCACTCGGGGGCTTAGTTGAAATCCAGTACTCGCCTAAGTGTTTGAAAATCCTACTGAGTGGAGAGCAATCCTCCCACTCGGGGGCTTAGCTGCAGTCCAGTACTAGCCTAAGTATGAAATTCATTCTGCTCTGCAAAGACGACGAGGTACAGGTCGACTGCCACCTTCTCCTTCGGAGCTACGGCACAAATACAATGTGCGCTCTGCAAGGACGACGAGGTGCAGGTCGACTGCTACCTTCTCCTTCGGAGCTACGGCACAAATACAATGTGCGCTCTACAAGGACGATGAGGTGCAGGTCGACTGCTACCTTCTCCTTCGGAGCTCCGCCACAAATACAATGTGCGCTCTGCAAGGACGACGAGGTGCAGGTCGACTGCTACCTTCTCCTTCAGAACTCCAGCACAAACACAATGTGCGCTCCATCCCGATCCGCAAGGACACAGGCCGACTGCAATCTGTGCTCCATTCCTACCTGCAAGTGTGCATCACAAGAACTAAAATATATTTTGAGTGAAGAACAATGTTCGCTCGAAGACAAATGCAAACATATTCAACGGCAAAGCCAAGTTCAGATAGCATCCTACGGATCCAGAAGTGCTCAGGCATCAAGCCTGTTAAAGTTTATCAGTTACAAAAACCACTCGGCATTCCGTGGCAAATTTAAGGCATCAAGCATAGAGGTTTTTTACTCCTCCGGTGGAGGACTGGAAGGAGCGACGAACTGGTCCAGGTCGATTCCATCTGCAATCCGAGTGGTGGCAGCAATGAAGGTCTCCATGAAAGATTGGAAGTCATGCTTCTTGGTATTGGCCACTCTGAGCGACGCCAGCTTGTCCTCTGGCGCATCCTTGCAATGGACACGGACTAAAGACAGAGCAACATCAGCACCACACCTGGAAGAGGACTTCTTCCATTCTTGCACTCGACCTGGAACTTCATTTAGTCGAGTCATCGGAGACTCGAGGTCATTTTGAAGCATCTCCCTCGGCTAGAGTGTCGTGTTGATTCGCGACGCCGCAACTTTCAGTCGAGCAAGATAGTCGACCACACCAGCGACACGAGACTCCAGTCGGAGCATGTTCATGGCAGTTTCGTCCTTCACAGGAGAGTTGATGGGATCCAAACCTATCTCCACTCGACTGGTCTCCTCTTTAATGTTTTGGCAGAATTCTGTGTACACAAGTCAAAGATAAACCAGCAGTTCTACAACGAGTCGACGGTAACAAGTCAGTCGGGTGGGAGAGATTACTTCAAGCATGATGAACAACTTCTTGGCGAGCCCTCCCAGATAAGCCTCGAGATCACTCTTCTTCCCCACCAGCTCACTAGCCTTGTCAGTCAGAGCAATCTTGTAATTCTTCAGTCGGCTCACTTCCTTATTGGCCGCGTCAAGAGCAGCTTTCAGGTTGGCATTCTCTTCTTCAAGTTTACCGACTGAAGCCAACTTCTCTTCCGCACGCTTCGTTTTTTCCAGAGCCACCTTCTGCGCCTCGGCAAGTTCCTGGTCCTTCTTCTTCAGAGCCTCCTTCGTTTTATCTGCAAAATAACAATGAGATCAGAATCAAGAATGGGCAGAAAGATAAGAACATTCGTCAAGTTCTCACCAATCATACCTTTTGCTTCGTCCTTTGCCTTCTGAGTTCACCTGAACAAGCTTCAAGTCAAGGTCGAGCTGGATATGTTTGTTTTCCAATTCAGTATAGCGAGCCACAAGCTCACAAGATTTTTGCGAAAGATTCAGTCGACAGATATCAAAGAGAGGTTACTTCCGAGTAACTAAGAGAAAAACCGTAGCATTTCTAAGACTACAGTCGAATCAAAATATTCAACAGTAGCCTCGGGGACTACACCTAGTGGGTGCACTCAGCGTGCCCCCACTAGCTTTATCGACTTGATCCGATCAGTCGACCGAAAGGAACAAAGAGATCTCATCATGATCTACAAAAAAAAGGATCTTCAGACTACAGTCAACTGCCAGCAGTCCACCGTAGTCTCGGGGACTACACCCAGTGGGTGCACTCAGCGTGCCCCCACCGGTTCCAAGATTCCGCTCGACATGGTCCAATCAGACTGACTACCAAAGTTGGAATGAGGAAAGTCAAATTACAAAGACTACGGTCGACTGCCAGCAGTCGACCATAGTCTCGGGGACTACACCCAGTGGGTGCACTCAGCATGACCCCACCAGTTCAAAAAAGTTCAAAAAATCAATCGACGCACCCAGTGGGTGTACAGATTCAAAGATCTTCAGAAAGGAAATCTTCAGATAGCATATCCTAACAGAACAAGCGGTGACCAACTAACCTGGACATTTCTCTGGAGGGCTGAGCTAGCATCATAAGCCGCTTGGCTGGCTTCCCGGATCGCCTTCACCTGCTCCATCATGATCCCCGCCTGGCGTATAGCCTCCTTAGCCGCACCCGCTTGGTCCTCTGGGACGTGGTGCGTGGGGAAAAGGGAGGGCAGATCAGCAGTCGACGATGAAGGCCGGGCACTCGTCAGCGGCACAACAAAGGACACATAATACCGAGGGACTTCACCACCTTCTTGAACCAATGCCTCAGGCATCGGTGCAGTCCGAATGGTCTTGCCAGCCGGCACCTTCTTGTTCTTCCTCCCCCTCAGTGGCACCTCGTCGTCATCATCAGGGAGATCAATGACGTGAAGAGGAGCTGCAGGATAAATCCAGAGTTAGAAACGAAAATCCAATCGACCAGGAGTGAAACTACAGAGAGCATACCAGGATTGGAGGTGACATCGTCTTCCATCTCTTGGTCTTCGTTCTTGGTGGAGGTCTCGGAGGTGGCAGCACTGCAGATTTCAGAAACCAGTCGGTTAACCAACGAGTCGACCAAGAGTCTACCCATGCTAAACGAGGAAACACGAGTTCTGCTGTTACCCGGAAATCGTGGGAATGGCCATCTTCATCTTGGGCAGGGCCTTCGACGGCTTCAACGACGCTACTCGGGGATGCTTCGGAGCTTTTTCAGTCGGAGCAGGGGAGGACGTCTGAGGGTGCTTCGTTGACTGTCCCACAGGCACAGTTGCTTTGCCATGCTCGACCGAGGGGTCATGGGTGAGCTTGGATCGCCTTTCCATGCGAGAAGGGTCGACTTCCTCCTCCTCTTCCTGCTCCTGCTCCTCCTCTCCACCAGAGCTGTCGTCATCTTCGTCACCCTCATCGTTAGATTGCCACTCCTCCTGGCTTTCGTCTCCGCTCGCCTCCTCCTCCTCGACCTGTTCTTGCACTCCGTTGGGCATCGAGTACATCTCAGTAGTGACCTAGAAGACAATGAACAAAGCAAAAGTCAGTTGAACTCTAACAAAACGGAATGAAGAAGGCAGGATCACAGTCGGAGAAACAGAATTAGACCTTGTCTGGCTCGTATGATTGGTCGAGTGGAGGAATCCTCCTGGCTCCTTGGGGGTTGTCTTTATTCCCTGTGATGGCAGTCATCCACCTCTCTAGCGTGGCATCCTCGACGTCCTCCGGGTGGACCCGAGTGGTGTCTTCAGTGCGAGAATACACCCACATCGGATGATCTCGGTATTGAAGAGGATGGATGCATCGTCGAAGGAAGACCTCCAGAAGATCAATGTCGGTCACCCCGTCACGGATAAGCTGAACTAAATGCTCGACCAACACTTTAACCTGCGCCTTTGTGACGCCCCCGATTCAATCATACACTAATCATGCACACAAACGTGTACGGTCAAGATCAGGGACTCACGGGAAGATATCACAACACAACTCTAAAACATAAATAAGTCATACAAGCATCATAATACAAGCCAGGGGCCTCGAGGGCTCGAATACAAGTGCTCGATCATAGACGAGTCAGCGGAAGCAACAATATCTGAGTACAGACATAAGTTAAACAAGTTTGCCTTAAGAAGGCTAGCACAAACTGGGATACAGATCGAAAGAGGCGCAGGCCTCCTGCCTGGGATCCTCCTAAACTACTCCTGGACGTCGTCAGCAGCCTGCACGTAGTAGTAGGCACCTCCAGTGTAGTAGGGTTCGTCGTCGACGGTGGCGTCTGGCTCCTGGGCTCCAGCATCTGGTTGCGACAACCAGAAAGAAAGGATAGGGGAAAAAGGGGGGAGAAAGCAACCGTGAGTACTCATCCAAAGTACTCGCAAGCAAGGAACTACACTACATATGCATGGGTATATGTGTAAGTAGGCCATATCAGTGGACTGAACTGCGGAATGCCAGAATAAGAGGGGGATAGCTAGTCCTATCGAAGACTACGCTTCTGGCAGCCTCCGTCTTGCAGCATGTAGAAGTGAGTAGATTGAAGTCCTCCAAGTAGCATCTCCAAGTAGCAACTCCAAGTAGCATCTCCAGTAGAATCGCATAGCATAATCCTACCCGGCGATCCCCTCCTCGTAACCCTGAGAAAGAGCGACCACCGGTTGTATCTGGCACTTGGAAGGGTGTGTTTTATTAAGCATCCGGTTCTAGTTGTCATAAGGTCGAGGTACAACTCCAAGTCGTCCTGTTACCGAAGATCACGGCTATTCGAATAGATTAACTTCCCTGCAGGGGTGCACCATCTTACCCAGCACGCTTGATCCCATTTGGTCGGACACACTTTCCTGGGTCATGCCCAGCCGCGGAAGATCAACACGTCGCAGCCCCACCTAGGCACAACAGAGAGGCCAACACGCCGGTCCAAACCTAAGCGCACAGGGGTCTGGGCCCATCGCCCATAGCACACCTGCATGTTGCGTACACGGCCGAAAGCGGAACTAGCCCCCTTAATACAAGAGCAGGCTTACATTCCAATCCGGCGCGCGCCACTCAGTCGCTGGCGTCACGAAGTGCTTCGGCTAATACCACGACGTCGGGATACCCATAACTACTCCCACGTAGATGGTTAGTGCGTATAGGCTCGTAGACAACTCAGATCAAATACCAAGATCTCGTTAAGCGTGTTAAGTATCCGTGAATGCCGAACAGGGCCAGGCCCACCTGTCTCCTAGGTGGTCTCAACCTGCCCTGTCGCTCCGCCACAAAGATCCACACAGAGGGCTGTCGGGACAAAGGTCCCTTCAGCCCCCAATCCGTGAATCACTCGCGGGTACTCTTCGAGCTGACCCGACTTTAGTCACCATCTGTATAGTATGTATCTATGTGTAGTATATACCCGTGATCACCTCCCGAGTGATCACGGCCCAATAGTATAGCAAGGCAGACTGACAAGAATGTAGGGCCAATGGTGATAAACTAGCATCCTATACTAAGCATTTAGGATTGCTGGTAAGGTATCAATGACTGTAGCAACAATGACAGGCTATGCATCAGAATAGGATTAACGGAAAGTAGTAACATGCTACACTACTCTAATGCAAGCAGTATAGAGGAGAGTAGGCGATATCTGGTGATCAAGGGGGGTGGGGCTTGCCTGGCTGCTCTGGCAAGAGAGAGGGGTCCTCAACTCCGTAGTCGTACTAGGCAGCAGCAGCGTCGGTCTCGTGGTCTACCAGAGAGAAGAGGGGGAAGAAACAATGAATACAATGCAAACAAATGCATATCGATGCACGACATGACAAGTAACGATGCTAGGTGTGCCCAATCGCGGTAGTAGGTGATACCGACGAAGGGGGGAAACATCCGGGAAAGTATTCCCGGTGTTTCGCATTTTTGGGCAGAGGAGCCGGAGGGGGAAAGTTGCAAGTTCGGTATGCTAGGGGTGTGTGGCGGACAAACGGGCTGCGTAACCGGATTCGTCACGTCGTTCTGAGCAACTTTCATGTAGAAAGTATTTTCATCCGAGCTACAAATTAAAAGATATGATTTTCTAAAGATTTAAATCATTTTCTGATTTTAATTATTTATCTAAAGCCAACATTATCCAGAACAGTGTCTGATGACGCAAGCATGACATCAGAGTGATGTCAGCAGGTCAACTGGTCGGTTGACCAGTCAAACCAGACAGGTGGGTCCAGTGGGACCCACATGTCATTGTCAGGGGCATTAACAGAGTTTTGAAACTAATTAAATGGGTTAATTACCAGGTACGGCCCAGTAGTCAGTGAGAGATTAGGTTTTAATTAATTTATTTAATTAATTAGCAGTTTATCTATTTGTTTTTATTTGTTTTATGGGATGGGGCCCGCATGTCAGTGGCAATAGCTGCCACGTCAGCGAAGTTGACTTGGTCAACGTGGCCACTTGGGGCCCCCAGGCCCACAGGCAGCGACCCAGGGGTGGGGCCCGCCTAGCCACGTCGGCGGACGTTGCCGGAGTGACTCCGGCGACCCAACAGAGGCGGCCCCTCGCCGGAGTTGGCCGGAACCGCGCTACGGGGCAACAAAACGGGCGTGGCCAGGCTCTCTGGAACGGCCTCTTCGCGCCGCGTCCGATGGAGGGGAGCACGACGGCGTGGGTGGCCGGAATGGTCGCCGGCAACGAGCGCAGCGGGCTGCAGTTCGGGTGCGGACGAAGATGGCGACACAACGCGCTTCGGGGTGAAAGGGAAGGCTAGGGTGGACCTGCGCGACGCGCTGAGCACAAAGGACTCGGCCCCGTGACCATTTGGTCACCGGAAGGGCGCCGGCGACGCGCGCAGGCAGCGGCGCGGTCGGGTCCCCGATGAGAAACGCGCTAGTAGGCACGGGAAGGCTATTGCGCGGGCGCGTTGGGCTCCTAGGAACCCCAGGAGTGCAACGGCGAGTTCGGGCGTGCGTGACGACGGCGGCGAGGTACGCCGTGGCGACCAGAGCCTCGGCAATGGCGGCGGCTGGCTACAGAGCGCTAGGGGGCCAACGAAGAGCAGCAGGGGGAGGAGAAGCTCACCGTGCGGCACGCAAGATGGCCCTTGGGAGTTTAGTAGCCGGAGAGTCGACGGCGCTCGTCGAAGATGCGTCGGGGATCCGAGGAAGAAGACGAGGTTGGGGCAGCGTTCGATGGTGCTCGGCGTCCTGCGTCTTGACGTGGAGGCGTAGTCGAGGGAGGCGGAGCGTGCGGACACGTCGGAAGGGCGTGGAGGTCGCGGTGGCCGCGAGTACTACGGCGGCGAGGCCATGGTGGTGCTCGGTTGCCGTGGGGAATGAGGGGGCGAGGTGCGGTGGATCCGGAGGGGGGAGCGCAGGGTCCAAGGCGAGAGTGGGGGGGGGGGGGCGAGGGGGAGGAGGAACCGAGGAGGCGCGGCGTGGCGACCTTATCCCCTCGTCTCGTCACCAGCGAGGGGGGTTCGGTTGGGACGCGCCCTGTTCCGACCCGGGTCGGGGGAACAGGTGAAGGGGACGCGGTGCGGGAGCTGGGCCGGCTGGGCCGGCCTGGCTGGCTGCGGGCCAGGGGGGTTGGCCGGTGGCCGTGCAGGTGGGTTGGGCTGCCTGGTCTAGGGGGCTTCCCCCCTTTTTTTGTTTTTTTGTAATTTCTTTCTTTTATTTATTTTCCCTTTCTATTTTATTTAGTTTTAGGGCATTTAGGCATTTTATGAAATGGTGTTTGCTTCGCCATAATTACCAGTGCAATATTTGGCAACCCCCGAACATTTTCGCTTTGACTTTTGAAAACTTAGGGTGTTTGTCACTAATTCATATTTTGAATTAGCAATGTTTTTGAACTACCACTTGGTTAGCAACAGTAACACTGATGACATGGCATCATTAGAAGAGTTTTACTGTAGCCTAATTATCCGGGCATTACAAATCTCCTCCACTGCAAGAAATCTCGTCCCGAGATTTAGGAGGTAGAAGGAAACAGTGCGGGGTATTCTTCACGCAGGCGATCCTCTTGTTCCCAAGTGGCTTCATCTTCAGAATGGTGCGACCACTGAACTTTGAGGAACTTGATCGCCTTCTGGCGTGTGCGGCGTTCAGCTTGGTCGAAAATGCGGACCGGATGCTCTTTATAGGAGAGGTCCTGTTGCAATTCGAGCACTTCATGATCCACTGCTCGGATTGGGTCCTTGAAGCAGCGACGGAGCTGCGACACGTGGAACACATCGTGAACCTGAGAAAGGTTCGACGGAAGCTCTAGTTGATATGCCACTTTTCCACGCCTTTCCAGAATAGTGAATGGGCCAATATAGCGAGGAGCTAGCTTGCCCTTGATCCCGAAGCGGTGAGCACCCTTCATTGGTGTAAAGCGAAGATAGGCCTTTTCGCCAGGTTGATAGACCATGTCTTTATGATGACGGTCATAATTACTCTTTTGACGTGACTGAGCAGTCTTGAGATTCTCGCGAATAATGCGGACCTGTTCTTCGGCATGTTGGATAATATCCGGACCGAAGAGTGGACGTTCCCCAGTTTCTGACCAGTTCAGAGGGGTTCGGCACTTTCGTCCATATAACACTTCGAAGGGGGCCATCTTCAGACTAGCTTGATAGCTATTATTATAAGAGAACTCAGCATACGGGAGAGATTCCTCCCATTTCTTGCCAAAGGAAATAACACAAGCTCGAAGCATGTCTTCGAGAACTTGGTTGACACGTTCAACTTGCCCTTGTGACTGCGGATGAAACGCAGTACTGAAAGATAAGTGAGTACCCATAGCTTCTTGAAAACTTGCCCAGAATCTTGAAGTGAATAAGCTGCCACGGTCCGAACTGATAACCAGTGGAATACCGTGAAGTGAAACAATTCTGGACATGTAGAGCGTTGCAAGCTGACTAGCAGTGATCGTTTCTTTGACCGCCAGAAAATGTGCAACTTTAGAAAGTCGGTCAATGATGACAAGAATAGCATCATTACCTTTTTGCGATTTGGGAAATCCAGTAACGAAGTCCATCTCGACATGGTCCCATTTCCATTCAGTAATAGATATAGGTTGCAGAGTTCCAGCAGGCCTTTGATGTTCTTCTTTGATACGACGGCAAACGTCACATTCAGCAACATAACGAGCAATGTCTTGCTTCATGTTAGACCACCAGAATCTCTGGCGGATGTCTTGGTACATCTTTGTACTACCAGGATGGATACATAGAGGAGTATCATGAGCTTCTTTCATAACCTCCTGAGTCATATTTAGGTTTTCCTTCTTACACGTCACCACTAGGCGGCCTTTGAAGTACAAGGCGCCATCATCAGCAATAGTGAAGAATGATGGTTTTCCTTCTTTGAGGTCGCACTTAATCTTGTGGACTTCAGAGTCATATCCCTGTAATGTCTTGATGGAGCTCACGAGATCGGGTTCGACAGCCAGGGTATAGAGGGAACCCTGGGGAAACAACACAGAGATTCATCTTTCGGCTCTCAGGAGGAGGGGGAGTGAGAGCACCAGGAGGAACAATATGGAGGTTCAGCTTCCTGAATTCCTCAACTAGTGAGGGCTGAACTTTGTGAACCTAGAGGTGATTGCAGTAAGACTTGTGGCTCAAGGCATCAGCCATTACATTAGCCTTGCCTGGTGTATAGGAAATACCCAAATCAAAGTCTGCAACAGTCTCCATCCATCTCTGCTGACGGAGGTTCAGGTCTGGCTGAGTAAACAGATACTTCAGACTTTGGTGGTCAGTGAAGATCTCGCAACGATTACCGAGTAGGTAATGTTGCCACTGTTTTAGCGCATGAATGACAGCAGCAAGTTCGAGGTCGTGAACTGGGTAGTTCTCTTCGTGAGGGCGCAATTGCCGAGAGGCATAAGCAACCACTTTGCGCTCTTGCATTAGGACACAGCCTAATCCTTGACGGGAAGCGTCGCAGTAAATGACGAAGTCCTTAGTATCAGGAGGAGCTAGTACTGGGGCAGAAGTCAACTTGTCTTTGAGTGCCTGGAAACTTTCCTGACATTTATCTGTCCATTGGAACTTGACGCCTTTATGCAACAGGTTAGTCAAAGGCCTGGCAATCTTGGAGAAGTTCTCGACGAATCGACGGCAATAGCTGGCGAGACCGAGAAAACTTCTAACTTGCTTGACATTCTTCGGAGGAGTCCAATCGAGAATAGCCTGAACTCGTTCAGGGTTGATGGCAATACCATCCTTAGAGATGACATGCCCGAGATAGGTTACTTTGGGAAGCCAGAATTCACACTTGGAGAACTTGGCATATAGCTGATGCTCTCGTAGCTTTTCCAGCACAAGACGAAGATGTTCAGCATGTTCTTCTTCATTCTTGGGAAATATCAGGATATCATCAGGAAGAACCTAAAAAAATAGGTCTTACAATTTCCATATGGAAGAATGGTTAACCTTGCTAAAAAGGAATCCATAACAATAGGGCCTTTGGCCAGGGGTGCTAAACAAAGACACCACCTTACCGGGTTATGTAGAGACCAATGTTATAACTCTTGGGGATATGTCCCAACCATCATATCTGACCGAGATTCAGATCTGATTGGTGTCAGGATACCTCAGACTCAGGATGTCTGAGAAGAAAATGTGCAACACAAATTGACGAGATGACATTGTAAGATTCTCGGAAATGAACTATGGAAGCGAATTCCGAAACAAGAGTTCAACATTAAACCAAGGAGAAGATGAGGAGCTGGCTGATGGACTCAGCGACTATTCATCGAGATTAACAAAAGATGGATTGCCACAATGATGTGAACAAGGTGGCAACACTTGTCAGATCAAACGATATAATGATGTATGCTCGATGAAAAGATACACAATTAAATATTGGTTGAAAGGGGCACCCGAAATATGGGCTGGGTTGCACGACCAACGTCGGAATGGAAATTTAGCAACCAGCACACTACATTGGAATTATTGTCCATTAACTTTGAAGTAGCAAGGTTGCTAGAGATATTAAATTCTCATAACAGAGTTCACTCAACACGGGGACCAAGAGAAGAATTATGATGGTGAGAAGCATCACTGTATCAAGAATTCCTTAAGAGGTGGTGAAACTCTCACGACATTCTTGACACAAAAGATGGCAATACTCCAATGTTAAAGAAGAACAATTGCTGCATGGCAAGGAACTCAAGGTATAACACAAAACAAGAACAAGTTTGTGTTAGAGGAAAGGTAGTAGAGTGGTCGATGATAACACTAATCATCGAGGGCAAGGATTGTTTTTCTCATCATGAATTCCATTGATATCCTGGAAGAGCTCAGAATGCTGATGATGAGCACGACACATTTGTCGAGAGAATTCATGAAGGTGTAATCAATTGGCGATGACATCAAGTCAAAGGAATGATGAAGCAAAAGGTTATTGAAACCATGGGTACGACACAAACTCCAAAGCAAGCTTGTTGTCCAAAGCGAAATGATATGATGAGGAAGATCGACGTAAGCTTAGCTCATCGTCGAAAATTGTGCTTCGGAAAGAAGGACCGGATAGCATAGTTAAAAAGTTGCACGATAATGATATAGCCGATAAGGCTAGGAATGACGTGATCGGGTACAAACTCGTACTTAAAGAAGATTACTAAGAGTTGTTGAACCGTAGTGCGGACTCGGTTCAGTTATCGATGTCTTTCAGTTGTTTAATAACTCAGAGCCCTTGAAAAATTGTAATCACTGAGAATGTAGTACTTGATGAAGAACTCATAAGGAGTTATGCAGTTCCAAGATAATTACGAGATACCAGGGGGTAATACTCGACACAAGATCAAAGTAAAGATTGGACGAGTGTATTGATCCATAGAAGACAATTGTTTTAACTTGTCCGAGAAATGGAATCAAGTAGAAAATATGGTCGGATCCATGATTGCAAAGGATCAATTCACAGATTCCAAATGATATTATAACAAGGAAATAGTTATTATTACAAAAAGCTTCCATGATAGGATCTACATCGTGTCCATGGGCATGAACATAAGGTTCAAGGTCAACTCCCACTTCTTCAATGTATAATCTTTCATTCACTTCTCATGTTCGATGAAGCTGTAGTGTTGAAATTTTATCTGGCAAAATACCCGAAGAGTATGACTCGTGAAAACTTTCGAGTTCACACATATTAAGGAAGGCATAGGTTCAACCCATCAGGGCATCTTAGAACATATACCACAAGTTTCAAAAGTAAATACACAAGCTCGAAAGCAGAGCATGGTTGGCCAAGCAGAGGGTACAATTGACCAAAGGCAATATACACCCGTGGAAAGGCTCACAAGGTTATTGAATATGAAGGACGGTGTCGGATGAAATCCAACAATGGATCGGGCGATCCACAACGGAGTTGATGTGAGAATTTGTACTTAATCAGAGGAAGAAAGATTGCACGGGCATCAGATTATAGAACATCTGAATAATTCGATGCTTAGATAACAAAGGAATTATGATTTCCAAAACAAGGGATCAGAAGCAGACACTCTAATCAAGGATGGATAAGTTGGATAGACCAGAGGCACAATTGACGACAAATAGTTTGGTCCAGAACCAGCTCATGTTCAGAATGACGTCTGAGCCGGAAAGATAATTTAGAAGGGTCGATTAATGATTGTGTGCATTCGCACACATGTTGAATCAATAGGATCAAAATGACGGTGTCTAAGGATACTAACGAATATTGCCAGACATATGGAAAGCATCCATAATGCAAGCAGACCAGTATTGCAGAGCAATAAGCTACTGAGGAATTTTGGAGGATCGAATAGTATTTCAAAGACCATTGTGAAACACATGAACAACTGGGATGAGTGGATACTCGATAAGGGCGAGAAATTATCCGTAGGGGTATTCAGGTGGAAAGGAACTGCAAGGCAGTAGGCACAAAGTATTCTCGGATCAATAGAGAGAATTTCAGGGTATCTTCCAATGACAAGATCAACTGGGAACAAAAGTAAGAATGACAGATGTATGTATTTATCCATAGGGATATTTTGGTGGTAGGGAATTGCAAAAGCAACGGACACAAATCCTCGGGTTACAGCGGAGAGTATCTTCAGGGTCTTCACGTGCAGTAGACGATCATTAGTAATAAGGGGCTCTCCGGGAGAAAGTACTTGCGAGAACCTAAAGTTAGTTTTGTTTTTAGCAAAATCATTTAACCCGAATAGAAGAGAGCTCAGAGTCCCAGGGTAAAGATCAAGGAATAAAAGATCCTAATACCACCCAAATGGCGACGTGTGCCCATAAGACACACAACCATGTTAGTAAAAGTTTTTGCAACGTCTAGACTCGACTTCGGCCAAGGAGTGTGGAAGGGGGATTCCTACAGGCAGTCGGCTCTGATACCAACTTGTGACGCCCCCGATTCAATCGTACACTAATCATGCACGCAAACGTGTACGATCAAGATCAGGGACTCACGGGAAGATATCACAGCACAACTCTAAAACATAAATAAGTCATACAAGCATCATAATACAAGCCAGGGGCCTCGAGGGCTCGAATACAAGTGCTCGATCATAGATGAGTCAGCGGAAGCAACAATATCTGAGTACAGACATAAGTTAAACAAGTTTGCCTTAAGAAGGCTAGCACAAACTGGGATACAGATCGAAAGAGGCGCAGGCCTCCTGCCTGGGATCCTCCTAAACTACTCCTGGACGTCGTCAGCAGCCTGCACGTAGTAGTGGGCACCTCCAGTGTAGTAGGGGTTGTCGTCAACGGTGGCGTCTGGCTCCTGGGCTCCAGCATCCGGTTGCGACAACCAGAAAGAAAGGACAGGGAAAAAAGGGGGGAGAAAGCAACCGTGAGTACTCATCCAAAGTACTCGCAAGCAAGGAACTACACTACATATGCATGGGTATATGTGTAAGTAGGCCATATCAGTGGACTGAACTGCGGAATGCCAGAATAAGAGGGGGATAGCTAGTCCTATCGAAGACTACGCTTCTGGCAGCCTCCGTCTTGCAGCATGTAGATGTGAGTAGATTGAAGTCCTCAAAGTAGCATCTCCAAGTAGCAACTCCAAGTAGCATCTCCAGTAGCATCGCATAGCATAATCCTACCCGGCGATCCCCTCCTTGTAACCCCGAGAAAGAGCGACCACCGGTTGTATCTGGCACTTGGAAGGGTGTGTTTTATTAAGCATCCGGTTCTAGTTGTCATAAGGTCAAGGTACAACTCCAAGTCGTCCTGTTACCGAAGATCACGGCTATTCGAATAGATTAACTTTACTGCAGGGGTGCACCATCTTACCCAGCACGCTTGATCCCATTTGGCCGGACACACTTTCCTGGGTCATGCCCGGCCGCGGAAGATCAACACGTCGCAGCCCCACCTAGGCACAACAGAGAGGCCAGCACGCCGGTCTAAACCTAAGCGCACAGGGGTTTGGGCTCATCGCCCATAGCACACCTGCACGTTGCGTACGCGGCCGAAAGCGGAACTAGCCCCCTTAATACAAGAGCAGGCTTACGTTCCAATCCGGCGCGCGCCACTCAGTCGCTGGCGTCATGAAGTGCTTCGGCTGATACCACGACGTCGGGATACGCATAACTACTCCCACGTAGATGGTTAGTGCGTATAGGCTCGTAGCCAACTCAGATCAAATACCAAGATCTTGTTAAGCGTGTTAAGTATCCGCGAACGCCGAACAGGGCCAAGCCCACCTGTCTCCTAGGTGGTCTCAACCTGCCCTGTCGCTCCGCCACAAAGATCCACATAGAGGGCCGTCGGGACGAAGGTCCCTTCAGCCCCCAATCCGTGAATCACTCGCGGGTACTCTTCGAGCTGACCCGACTTTAGTCACCATCTGTATAGTATGTGTGTATGTGTAGTATATACCCGTGATCACCTCCCGAGTGATCACGGCCCAATAGTATAGCAAGGCAGACTGACAAGAATGTAGGGCCAATGGTGATAAACTAGCATCCTATACTAAGCATTTAGGATTGCTGGTAAGGTATCAATGACTGTAGCAACAATGACAGGCTATGCATCAGAATAGGATTAACGGAAAGTAGTAACATGCTACACTACTCTAATGCAAGCAGTATAGAGGAGAGTAGGCGATATCTGGTGATCAAGGGGGGGGGGGCTTGCCTGGCTGCTCTGGCAAGAGAGAGGGGTCCTCAACTCCGTAGTCGTACTGGGCAGCAGCAGCGTCGGTCTCGTGGTCTACCGGAGAGAAGAGGGGGAAGAAACAATGTATACAATGCAAACAAATGCATATCGATGCATGACATGACAAGTAACGATGCTAGGTGTGCCCAATCGCGGTAGTAGGTGATACCGACGAAGGGGGGAAAACATCCGGGAAAGTATTCCCGGTGTTTCGCATTTTTGGGCAGAGGAGCCGGAGGGGTGAAGTTGCAAGTTCGGTATGCTAGGGGTGTGTGGCGGACGAACGGGCTGCGTAACCGGATTCGTCACGTCGTTCTGAGCAACTTTCATGTAGAAAGTATTTTCATCCGATTTTCTAAAGATTTAAATCATTTTCTGATTTTAATTATTTATCTAAAGCCAACATTATCCAGAACAGTGTCTGATGACGCAAGCATGACATCAGAGTGATGTTACCAGGTCAACTGGTCGGTTGACCAGTCAAACCAGACAGGTGGGTCCAGTGGGACCCACATGTCATTGTCAGGGGCATTAACAGAGTTTTGAAACTAATTAAATGGGTTAATTAGCAGGTAGGGCCCAGTAGTCACTGAGAGATTAGGTTTTAATTAATTTATTTAATTAATTAGCAGTTTATCTATTTGTTTTTATTTGTTTTATGGGATGGGGCCCGCATGTCAGTGGCAATAGCTGCCATGTCAGTGAAGTTGACTTGGTCAACATGGCCAGTTGGGGCCCCCAGGCCCACAGGCAGCGACCCAGGGGTGGGGCCCGCCTAGCCACGTCGGCGGACGGTGCCGGAGTGACTCCGGCGACCCAACAGAGGCGGCCCCTCGCCAGAGTTGGCCGGAACCGTGCTACGGGGCACCAAATCGGGCGCGGCCAGGCTCTCTGGAACGGCCTCTTCGTGCCGCGTCCGATGGAGGGGAGCACGATGGCGTGGGTGGCTGGAATGGTCGCCGGCGACGAGCGCGGCGAGCTGTAGTTCGGGCGCGGACGAAGATGGCGACATAGCGCGCTTCAGGGTGAAAGGGAAGGCTAGGGTGGACCTGCGCGACGCGCTGAGCACAAAGGACTCGGCCCCGTGACCATTTGGTCACCGGAAGGGCGCCGGCGACGCGCGCAGGCGGCGGCGCGGTCGGGTCCCCAACGAGAAACGCGCTAGTAGGCACGGGAAGGCTATTGCGCGGGCGCGTTGGGCTCCTAGGAACCCCAGGAGTGCAACGGCGAGTTCGGCGTGCGTGACGGCGGCGGCGAGGTACGCCGTGGCGACCAGAGCCTCGGCAATGGCGGCGGCTGGCTACAGAGCGCTAGGGGGCCAACGAAGAGCAGCAGGGGGAGGAGAAGCTCACCGTGCGGCATGCAAGATGGCCCTTGGGAGTTTAGTAGCCAGAGAGTCGACGGCGCTCGTCGGAGATGCGTCGGGGATCCGAGGAAGAAGACGAGGTTGGGGCAGCGTTCGATGGTGCTCGGCGTCCTGTGTCTTGACGTGGAGGCGTAGTTGAGGGAGGCGGAGCGTGCGGACGCGTCGGTAGGGCGTGGAGGTCGCGGTGGCCGCGAGTACTACGGCGGCAAGGCCATGGTGGCGCTTGGTTGCCGTGGGGAACGAGGGGGCGAGGTGCGGTGGATCTGGAGGGGGGAGCGCAGGGACCAAGGCGAGAGTGGGGGGGGGGGGGCGAGTGGGAGGAGGAACCGAGGAGGCGCGGCGTGGCGACCTTATCCCCTCGTCTCGTTGCCGGCGAGGGGGGTTCGGTTGGGACGCGCCCTGTTCCGACCCGGGTCGGGGGAACAGGTGAAGGGGACGCGGTGCGGGAGCTGGGCCGGCTGGGCCGGCCAGGCTAGCTACGGGCCAGGGGGGTTGGGCGGTGGCCGTGCGGGTGGGTTGGGCTGCCTGGTCCAGGGGGCTTCCCCCCCCCCCCTTTTTTGTTTTTTTGTAATTTCTTTCTTTTATTTATTTTCCCTTTCTGTTTTATTTAGTTTTAGGGCATTTAGGCATTTTATAAAATGGTGTTTGCTTCACCATAATTACCAGTGCAATATTTGGCAACCCCCGAACATTTTCGCTTTGACTTTTGAAAACTTAGGTTGTTTGTCACTAATTCATCTTTTGAATTAGCAATGATTTTGAACTACCACTTGGTTAGCAACAGTAACACTGATGAGATGGCATCATTAGAAGAGTTTTACTATAGCCTAATTATCCGGGCGTTACAAATCTCTTCCGGGATCACCTTCAAAGAAGAAGGCTTCCCCATTCGGTCCATAGAGAAAGGAGGAAGTCTAGTCGACTGCCCTGGCATTGGCTGGTCTTTGCAGTAAAACCAGGTTGACTGCCATCCACGAACCGAGTCGGGAAGGACCATGGCCGGAAAGGCGCTTTTTCCCCTCATATGAACTCTGAGGCCCCCGCACATCTGAATTACTTGGGTTCTCTCATCACTCGGATTGGCCTTTTTCACCGTCTGTGAGCGACAGGTGAAAATGTGCTTGAGGAGACCCCAATGAGGCCGACAACCCAGGAAGTTCTCGCACAATGACACGAAAGCAGCAAGATACACGATAGAGTTGGGTGTGAAATGGTGGATTTGTGCCCCAAAGAAGTTCAGAAATCCCCGAAAGAAAGGATGAGGAGGCAAAGAAAATCCACGATCGACGTGGGTGGCCAAGAGGACACACTCACCCTCCTGAGGCTGCAGCTCCCACTCGTTCCCCGAAAGCCTCGCTGATCCATGGGGGATCAGTCCTTCATCGGCCAGGTCGTCAAGGTCTTTCTGACGGATCGTCAAGCGGATCCAGTCGCCCTGGATCCAGCCCCACTGCAGGCCGGTCCTTGACGAAGATCCACACCGACTGGTCGTCCTTCCCTTCGCCTTCATCGTCGCCTTCTTCGCCCGCTCCAAAGACGCCGTCTTCTCCTTCACCATCATCTCTGGCAAAGCGTGCACGAAGCAGCGGCGCTAGGGCGGAAGCGAGCGCGACGGATAAATCTGGAGAGGAGGGAAGATAATGAGGATACACTGATCAAAAACCCCCGTCCGGCGCATTATATGAGGTCACTTCCGAGTGACTGACCTGTAGGCCCGGGCGATCCTGTCAAATCCCGCAACAGTCACGCGCGCGATACGTGGCGAAAAAGGTGGCGTGGAAATCGAGGCGTCCCTGCCTTATCCCGCCCGATTGCTGCGGCCTCCTCCGCCCCGTGCGCTTCCCAAAAATGCGGATCCTGCTAAATACGCAACAACTCGTCAGACGGAAGATCTCCTCCGCTCTTTCGTTCGGAGCCCTCCAAGAACAGAAAGTTCACTCGACATATACAAAGAATGGATCAAGGCGACTAAAAAGGAAGTTGGTGCCGTCACCTAAGTTCGTTGATCTAGAACAGGGCATATTCATAGCACAAAAGATGAATCGGAGGAGTTCTCAATTCCTTTTCCACTCAAACCTCGATCCATTCGGGGGCTAATGATGAAGCCATGTACCTAGGGTAGGGTCATGGACCTGTGCAAGACACCCTACCCAAGGACATCTCTAGAATACATCACCTTTCAGTCGACCTGCAAAGGTTCCACTCTACGGACTCGAAGATACTCGACCACGAAGCCAAGCACTCGACCAACAGGAAACCTAAAGTCACTCTGCACGTAACGGTCTATCATTAAGTAGCCTTTATGGTCTTCATAGCACTTTATGTGGGTGTTACCAGTAACCCCCTGTCTTAATGTACTTTAAACCCTGCATAACTAAGGGTTGGAGGGGTCTGGCGAACTCTATATAAGCCACCCCCTCCTCGGTGTAAAGGGTTCGCACCCTTGTAACTCATACGCATATAATCCAGTCGACCGCCTCCGGGCTCCGAGACGTAGGGCTATTACTTCCTCCGAGAAGGGCCTGAACTCGTAAGACTCTTGCGTATACAACTACTACATAGCTAGGATCTTGCCTCTCCATTAGTACCCCCTACACTACTATCAGACTTAGAACCACGACACCTATATCTACCATCCATATTGCACTTGTATCACCATCTCTTCGTCGAACTAGTGCACCTATACAATTTACCATTGTACTGGGTGTGTTGGGGACACAAGAGACTCTTTTTTATTTGGTTGCAGGGTTGCTTGAGAGACCATCTTCATCCTACGCTTCCCATGGATTGATAAACCTTAGGTCATCCACTTGAGGGAAGTTTGCTACTGTCCTACAAACCTCTGCACTTGGAGGCCCAACAACGTCTACAAGAAGAAGGTTGCATAGTAGACATCAAGCTCTTTTCTGGCACCGTTGCCGGGGAGGTGAGTGCTTGAAGGTATATCTTTAGATCTTGCAATCGAATATTTTTTTTCTTGTTTTATCACAAGTTTAGTTTATAAAAGAAAACTACAAAAAAAAAGGAATTGAGTTTGTCTCATACGCTTCATCTTTTTAATATCTTTCGTAAGTATGATGAAAAGGAAAATTTTGCTCAAGTGCTAGAACAAGAAGTCTATAAAATATTTGTTACTAAATGTTTGAATGCTGAGCATGATTGCAATGTTGCTAGTATGAACTCCTTGAATATTCATAGTACTAATGATGATTGCACTAGTCATGATGAAAATATCTCTTATAAGCATGTCGATTTTTGTGGAGTGTATTGGGTTTGCAAGTACGCACCAAATAGGGAAGATAGATATTGCAAGAGGCATAAGCATTTAGAAACTAAAGGGTTGCAAGAAAGGCTAGATAAGAGTGCTGAAAATTTAAGATATCTTTACCGTACTTGTGAAATTTCCAATGATCATGGTCATTTAAATCTCCAATGCAAATTGTTTCATGATCGAATCGTGTCCAAAAATTGTGATGACTTGATTTCCCTTGCACATCATAATGAACTTAGTTTGCTTTTGGGTTATGAAGAATTGAAACGTGCAACTAAGCATATTCCAGAATTTAACCTTAAGAATTTTCTTGATATTAATCTAGAGGAAATTTATATGTATTGTGCGGTGAATTGCATTGAGAATCCTTATATTGCCAATTACCTAAAGAAAAGAAAGCAAATATAAGATGAAGAGAATACTAATGAAAGGGAAGAGACTTCCCATTATCCTCCTATTATTTCTTATGATGAATCAGGTAAGGAGGAGGAGCCTTCTATTCAACCAATCTCATTAATAAGGAGCTCAGAGAAGAAGGTTGAACCCACACATATTGTGAAGAAGAAAAAGAAAAGACGGAGAAACAAAGGTAAAAAGGTATCCCTCCCAAATGATGTTCCTCCTACTACTCATTGTGATGATGATAATTGCTATACTATTGGTGCTATCCATACTATTAATGATGAGAGTGATTATGCTTATGATATGAAAAGGCCCAAGCTTGGGGAAGCTATGTTTGATGATAATGACATATTTGAGAATATATTTGCTGCAATTAATGTTTGTCCCAAGCTTGGGGATGCTATATTTAATGAAGATGATATTTTTAGCCTCCCAAGTTTTTATATGCAAATTTGTTATGATGATAGCATGTCTCCTACCTATGATGATTATATTGATGGAAGTGGGTTTGGAAGAGTGTCAACTTTAGGAAGTAATGATCCCACTATTTTGGAGGATGTTGAATCTTATTGTGATGAATATGAAAGTGGATTTGGAGAGGTCATGACTTTATTTAGTGATGATTCCACTATCTTGGAAGAGATTTCAATCGATTATGATGAGAACAAAGTTGCTACTTATGATGATTATTGTGATGAAACTTATGCTATAAGAAGTAGTGATGATTATATTTAGAAAACTTGTCATGATTATTATTACCCTTATGATACTCCGACTATTTCGAATGAGAAGAATTTTGCTTATGTGGAGAGTAGTAAATTTACTATGCAAGTAGATCATGAAAAGAATGCTTTAGGTGCTGGTTATATTGTTGAATTAATTCATGATGCTACTGAAAATTATTATGAGGGAGGAACATATGCTTGTAGGAATTGTAATAATGTCAAGTTTCCTCTCTATGTACTTAAAATTTTGAAGTTATGCTTGTTTAGCCTTCCTATGCTAGTTGATTATTGTTCCCATAAGTTGTTTGCTCACAAAATCCCTATGCATAGGAAGTGGGTTAGACTTAAATGTGCTAGTCATATGCTTCATGATGCTCCCGTTATATTTCAATTCTTATCTTTTATCTGAGCATCATTGTCACCATCATGCCTAGCTAGAAAGGCATTAAAGAAAAGCGCTTGTTGGGAAACAACCCAATATTTAACTTTACTGTTTTTGTGTGTTCACATGATTATGCTACTTTAGTAATCATGTTTTATAGCTTCTGTTTCAATAAAGTGCCAAGTAAGACCTTTGGGATAGCTTACGGTGATAGTTGTGTTGATCCTGCTGAAAATCAGAAACTTTTGCACCCAGTAAATTAGTTTTGATAATTCACCGAAACGTGCTTTTGATCTGATTCTTTTTGCTATGGATTCGTACACAACTTTATTAGCTCTTCCTAATTTGGTACAGTTTTTGGAGTTCCATAAGTATACGTTTGATACAGATTACTACAGACTGTTCTATTTTTGACAGATTCTGTTTTCTATGTGTTGTTTGCTTATTTTGATCAATCTGTGAGTATTATCGGAGGGTATGAACCATAGAAAAGTTGGAATACAGTAGATATTACACCAATATGAATTTAGAATGAGTTCACAACAGTACCTAAGTGGTGATTTATTTTTCTTATACTAACAGAGCTTACGAGTTTTCTGTTGAGTTTTGTGTTGTGAAGTTTTCAAGTTTTGGGTGAAGATTTGATGGACTATGGAATAAGGAGTGGCAAGAGCCTAAGCTTGGGTATGCCCAAGGCACTCCAAGGTAACATTCAAGGACAACCAAGAGCCTAAGCTTGGGGATGCCCCGGAAGGCATCCCCTCTTTCGTCTTCGTTCATCGGTAACTTTACTTGGGGCTATGTTTTTTATTCACCACATGATATGTGTTTTGCTTGGTGCGTCATGTCATTTTATTTTGTTTTGCTTGCTGTTTGAATAAAATACATTAGATCTGAAATTTTTAAATGTTAGATAGTCTTCACATAGCTACATAATTATTTAACTACTCATTGGTCTTCATTTATATCTTTTTGGAGTAGTTTGTCATTTACTCATGTGCTTCACTTATATCCTATGAGTAAATGGTTGAATGAGTTGAATGTCATAAATCTGAAATTATATATGTTTCATATGCTTACCCCGGTGGGAGTAATGACTTCACATTTAATAAGTAGAGGTAGTAAATTTATTGAAGGTTAGCAAGCATTGTATTGGTCACTTGAACAATTCATGAAAAAATATTGAAGGAAGAGAAATTTCACATATAAATATACTATCTTAGACATATTCTATGATTGTGAGCCCCATTAATTATTTTCAAACCTGAGCAAATTAGTTGAAGTTGGACAAGGAAGACAACGCAATGAGTTATGCTTGGGTGTATTTGTATAGAAGTTATATTGTTATAGATCCTCCAACATGTGGTGCTTGCTTTTTAGAATCCTTTGCTAGCCAAAATATCTGTACTAAGCGGGAATACTGCTTGTGCATCCAAATTCCTTGAACCAAGTTTCTTCCATGAGTGTCCACCATACCTACCTATATGCGGTATTTACCTGCCGTTCCAAGTAAATTTGCATGTGCCAAACTCTAAACCTTCAAATAATAATCTGTTTTGCCCGAATCGCTCATGTAGCGACTAGGGGCTATCAGCATCTTCCATGCTAGGTGGGTTATTCTCACGATGAGTGGACTCCGCTCATCATTCACGAGAAAAATGGCTGGTAACTGGGATGCCCAGTCCCATGATCAAAAGATCAAAATCAAATCAAAAATAATTGCAAACAAAACTCCCCCAGGTTTGATGTTAGTTGGAGGCACCCGTTGTTTCGGGCAAGCCATGGATTGATGATTGTTGGTGGAGGGGGAGTAAAAACTTTACCATTCTGTTTGGGAACCGCATATAATGTATGAAGTATGGAAGATATTGGGAACTCTTGGTTGTTATGTTGACAATGAGATCACACCTCTCAAAATTATTTATCTCTATTTCAAAATCGAGCTCTGGCAGCTCTGCAAATCCCTGCTTCCCTCTACGAAGGGCCTATCTTTTACTTTTATGCAAGAGTCAGTAGTATTCCTTCTCTTTCCTACCCACTCTATAGTTGGCAAGCATCGTGTGTTGGGGAAAGATCTAAGCATATATGACCATGCAAATATATTTGATCATGAATTATTATTGTTAACAATCATCTATATGATAAGAGAGTTGGAAGGCGAAACACTAAGCCCCTATCTTTCTCTGTGTTTGATGGATGCTATTTGTTCTAAGAATATGCTTTGAGTGGTAGCAATCATGGAAGACTATATGATAGTTGAGTATGTGGAGTTGCAACTGTTTGATGATTGAGAATAAAGTTTGCTAGTTTTCAAGAAACTTTATGGTCTATGCTTTAACATGTGAATAGCTTGTTACTTGATCTTGAGAAGTTTTATGAGATGAACTACTGTTATGACATAAAATCATGCTAGAAAAGGTGATTGAAATTTTCATTGATCAAACTTGTGCACCTGCTAGCATTCACACTTCATATATTCTTTCTTTTATCATTTACCTACTCGAGGACGAGCAGGAATTAAGCTTGGGGATGCTGATACGTCTCCAACGTATCTATAATTTATGAAGCATTCATTATCTGTTTTGGATGTTTATGGGCTTTACTAAGCACTTTTATATTATTTTTGGGACTAACCTATTAACCGGAGGCCCAGCCCAAATTGCTGTTTTCTTGCCTATTTCAGTGTTTCGAAGAAAAGGAATATCAAACGGAGTCCAAACGGAATGAAACCTTCGAGAAAGTTAATTTTGGAATGGAAGCAATCCAGGGGACTTGGAGTGCACGTAAGGGAAGCTTCGAGGTGGCTGTCGGCGTCAAAACCGGCGGATCTCAGGTTGGGGGTCCTGAACTATGCGTCTAAGGCTAATGGTAATAGGAGGTGGGGGACACAATGTATACCCAAGTCCGGGCCCTCTCGATGGAGGTAATACCCGACTTCCTGCTTGATTGATCTTGATGATATGAGTATTACAAGAGTTGATCTACCACGAGATCGTAGAGGCTAAACCCTAGAAGCTATCCTATGATTATGATTGTTGTTGGTCCTACGTACTAAACCTTCCGGTTTATATAGACACCGGAGGGGGCTAGGATTACACAGAGTCGGTTACAGAGAAGGAAATCAACATATCTGAATTGCCAAGCTTGCCATCCACACAAAGGAGAGTCCCACCCGGACACGGGACGAAGTCTTCAATCTTTTATCTTCATAGTCCAATAGTCCGGCACAAGTACATAGTCTGGCTGTCTGAGGACCCCTAATCCAGGACTCCCTCAGTAGCCCCAGAACCAGGCTTCAATGACGATGAGTCCGGCGCACAGATTGTCTTTGGCATTGCAAGGCGGTTTCCTTCTCTGAATACTCCATAGAAGATTTTTGAACACAAGGATCGTGTCCGGCTCTGCAAAACAAATTTCACACACCACCATAGAGAGCATAATATTCCACAAATCTAATCTGCTAACAACTTTTCACAGCGTGACATCACGCCATGGCCCGGTCATTATTTGAACCGTTTTCTCAACCTGCTGTTGAAAATATTGCGAGGCAGTTTCGTTGGCACGTATTGTCGAAGTAGAGATCGTGTCCCCTTTATCATGGGATTCTCATCAATACGAGTGTGAGAAACCCAACCGCACCATCAACACAACGCTTGGGGAATAAGCGAGTTTACAGGGCAAGTGGGGAGGCGCATGGTTTCTACCGCCTTTATAAAGAGATAAGGAGTCCCCTTTTCACCGACGCCTTCTTCTTCCTCTGCTCATCCATTCTCCCTCGCTCGAGCTCCAGCGCCCAAGTTCTCACCTTCTCCGTAGAGCCATTCCAAGCATGTCCAGAGCGGGAGGCAAGTGGATGGCCTCCTCCGTTAAGGAGGAGGACATCATGAAGCTTTGGGAGGTCGGATACCTGGCCGCAGACATAGCGCACCGGCTCCCTACCAAAGGGCAGATCGTCCCTACCCAAAGCCTCAGGAGAGGGTAGTGTTTCTCTCTCACTTTGTCCCCGGACTGGGATTCCCCCTCCACCCATTTGTTCTACTACGGGCTGGATTTCCATGATCTGTCCCCCAATTTCATCCTCAACATCTCGGCGTTTATCGTCGTGTGTGAGGCCTTCCTCCGCATTACACCCCACTTCGGCCTATGGCTGAAGACCTTCAACGTGAAGCCGAAGGTGGTGGTCGGCTAGCAAGCGGAGTGCAGAGGCGCCATGGTGGGCAAGATGCCTAATGTCACCTGGCCCGAAGGCTCCTTTGTGGAGACCGTGAAGGGGTGGCAATCGGGGTGGTTCTACATCACCGAGCCGCGCGACACCAACTGGGTGGCGGCCCCCCGAGTTTCGATCTGGCATCCCCATGCGGCTCACCTCCTAGAGAGAGAAGGGCCTAGCCTGGGGCTCATCGGTGGAGCTGATCAGACTTCAGACCTGCGTCAAAAATATGATAAGCAAGAAAATCAAGCATGTCAATGTGGTCCAGGTCATGCTCTTCCACCGGATCCTTCTGTGTCAGAGACGGGCTTTCAATATGTGGGAGTTCGACCCGGTCGAACACCAGATGCTACGAGAGCTCTTCGACACAACGCACGAAGATGTCTGGAAGGTGCTATTCAAGACCATCGAGGTACTACTGCCCATAACCGAGGATCGCAGACTCAGTGCAAAGCGCCCCGCCAATCCGGTAAGTTTTTATATTTTGCAAGACGTGCCTTGTACTAGCACATGCGGGAGGAATCTAAACCCCCATGCCTATTTAACAGGACTGGGTAGCGATAGCGGAGCGGATTGACTGTCCGGCTCCACTACCCAAAGATCCAGCATCGGCTCTCTTAACAGAGATGTTGTTTCCGGCGCCCTATGAGGTGCCGGAGAAGAAGGCCAAGAAGAAGGCCGCGGGGACCACGAAAGGTCTCCGACACAAGGTTGTATCGGACTCATCGTCCGAAGACACCGAGGCGCGCTCCTCCAACAAAAACTAGGAGGAGGAAGAGGAAATCCCTCCCCCCCCCAACCGGGGGAAAGAAAACGAAGGCCACTCCATCTGGGGAGGCCGAAGGGTCCAAGAAAGGAAAGACCCTCCCTCCAGACTACTCCACCACAGCCGCCTACAGCGGCGAGGAGTGGTTGCCGAGGGACAAGCCGCTGGCGAAGTCATAAGTATCCGGACACTTTAATACTTCTGGTATGTTTTGCTTTATTGCTTATTATCATGCCAAACATGCTCTTGCAGTCCGGCCAAAGCCCACATCGACGTATCCTCTTCGGATGGGTCTCTGGGCCTGTCGGCGATGAATAGCGATTCACTCCCGATGGCCTCCTCCCCCAAGCCCGCGGGATGACACTAAGGTGTTGTCTTAGAGGATACCGGACCAGGGGGAGACAGTGCTGGAGACGCCCCACGGAGAAATCCCAGACACGGGGCACATGGGAGGGAAGACCCCCATGGATTTTGATGACGGGGGCCGCAGCAAGTTTGGCCCCCAGCCAGATACTGCTCCGGAACCCCCAGTGGTTCCGGATACCGGCAAGCAGCCTCTCCCTAAGGGGGGCGAGCCGTCCGTGTCGATGACCACTTCCACCCAGAGGCATCAGACAACTTGCTGGAAGCGCTTCCATTGATGAAGAACACCGTACTCTTATGAGTACGGTGATTGAGAAGGTCCGGTCTGCCAAAAGAGGATTGATCAAAGCCTACGCCAGCCTCCTAACGGGCTTTGAGGTAAGTAATAAAATTGTAAGAAAATATCACAGTATAGACAGTAGCCCCTGATGCTCTGTTTGGTGTTCGGAAAGAAAGGCAGAAAAGAGGATCAAATAACATCCGTAGGAGTCTAATCAGAATATGTCTATGTGAATAAGCAGGCATCGCTACTGGCCGCTGCTGCTCGTACTGCGGAGGTCTCCGGACTGAAGCGGGACCTGGAGTGGACCGAGGAAGAGCTCGGCGTCGTGAAGAGGCGGCTCGAGGAAAACAAAGGTACACAATACCCCGTCTATATATTTATAAAGAAAAATTGTTGACGCTAATAGGAGCGTCATGAATCTTAATAGGGGCCACGACCGAAGTGGCGGCCCTTAAGAAGGCGCTGTCCGAGGCCGAAGACAAACCAACCAAGGAGCGCACCGAGCGGGAGAAGCAAGGGGGCCATGTCAACGAGGTCCAGCAAGAGCTCCAGGATTTTGTCAAAAAATATGAGTCCTTGGAGCATGAGTCTAAGATGCGAGAGTACGAGCTTGCTGAGGCCCTCTAGAGCGTGCGAGATGCCAAAGCCGAAGCCCAAAGGTCCCTCCAGGAGATTCAGGCGGCCAAGAAGATAGCGGCGGGTAAGGCATTCATTATGCAAAGCAAGCATGTGAAGGAGACTTTCCTGTTACTTACCCGAATTCGGAGCTCTCCAAGAGCGTTTGCAGATCTGCCGCGCAGCATATCGGATGTTGTGGAGTTCTACCGGGCCGAAGAAGGGAGCTCGACGGAGAAGTTGTTCTGGTCTCAATATATTGGGACCGAACATCCGATGCCCTTGAGCGACCAGTTGAAGCAACTAGTCGAATTGCACAAGGCAGACGAACTGTCCATCAAGGACCTTATAGTCCGGATGTGGCCTGCCGAGCCCTTGCCCAGTAGCTACTTCAACCTCGTGAAGCGGCTTGTAAATGCCTGCCCGCGGCTTGAAGTCATAAAGTGGTTAGTCTGCATTGAAGGTGCGCGCAGGGCCTTCTCCCGCGCGAAAGTGCACTGGGCGAAGATGGATGCCGAGAAGTTGGTGACGGAGGGGCCGCCGAAGGGCAAGGAGCACCGCCACCCCAAAGAGTATTATGATAGTGTCCTGAAGGGCGCCCCCCTTGTGGCGGAGGAATGTGCTAAGGATGTAATATTTGAATGAATGTACTCATTTGATCCTATAATATGAAAACGAGTTCATTTGCGCTATATAACGCTTGTTGATTTAAAATTTTACCTTCTGTGCGGCCATTTATAAAATCTGAGAGTTGGCCAGTCGTCGGCTTCTGCCCCCAAGTAACTAGTACCAGGGTGTTCGGGATAAATCTAAATACTCTTTATCCAAATTTTTGGTCCTTTAAGTAGGTGTTTAGCGCAACGAACAAGGAAATCGGACTATACAGCTTTATCACTCTCACTTAGCCATAGAAGTCTATAATTTTAAATTTTGGCGTAGCCCCTGGTATTCAGAAGGCCGAATTTGGGGCGCTATACACTCCTAAATCGGACAAGGCCGATTCCTCGCCCAAAGTAGAAAAAATCTTTAAGGATTTGAGACCTCTCGAACAGCGACCAGCTCTCTCCGCATCATGACAGTCAGTTTTCTGCTTTCTCTACTAAGGTGCTCGTCTAAAAGAACCGGGACACAATCGCAGTAGTTCTCCCTGTGCCACCTTAGCCGATGTAGCGGAACGTAAGGCAGGAAAACATGGGAGCCAGGCAAACCCAACTATTGACCCAAGACATGATTCAGAGCTGATGCATATAATGCTATAAGTTCGGGGTGCCGCACTGTCAAAAGCGTTCGGACTTTTCTCTCCGTGTTATGGGGTACACTGAAGCCCCTGGAGGACTAAACGTACCAGAATGTACGGGTGCAATTTGTAATAAATAAGCAATCAATGAAAAAGATAAAGAAATGTAATAATAAGCTAACGATGTACATTATTTTCCATTGTTTTTTGAAGAATACGTCAAGGCGTATGTATACAAGCGGTGCGATAAGAAAAATCGGACTATTTGATATGTCCTGACACTACAAAAAAATACACTTCCGTGATGATACGTGTTTGTCACAGTAGGTCGCGTTTTCTGCCATGCATGTACATCCATGACAAATTTATGACAGAATCAAGATAGTCACACATGTGCTGTCGTAGAAGTGTTCCATGACATTACCAAAATTATCATCACAGAAGTGTCCACTTCCATGACGATAAATCGTGTGTCACAGAAGTGCTTTCGTCAAGGGTGACCGACACGTGGCATCCACCATAACGGAATGCCGTTAAGATATCGGGTCGGGTTTTGGATCCGATAACCCGTTAACAGCCCCGACCAATGGAGATTTCCACGTGTAAAATCATCATTGGTTGGAGGAAACACGTGTCGGCTCATTTTTGGGACAGATGTCATCCACTCATTGGACGGAAGGCGCGTATGATACGTCAACACGTGGCACGGCCCAACAGAGGCCCATTCCTGTGAAAACGCCGGCCCGTTTGACTTGGTCAAAAGGTGTCAGGACGGCCCATGGAAAGCCTGTTAACGGCATGTTCGCATATAGCCCATTTACACCTGCTAACCCAAGGCCCGTTACGCCCTATCCGAATTAGGCCCAGTAGCGTCATCTGGGCCATCCAATATGATTCCAGCCCGTTTTCACTTCTGGCGCATGTATGGCCCATGACGTGTTTTGGCCCATATGAGGCCCTATATAACTCTTGGCCTATTAACGGCTCGTGGTGAAACTGGCCCGTAATGAACAGTGTATCACTTTACACCCATTAATGGCCCATGGTGAAACTGGCCCATAATGAACAATGTATCACTTTATACCCATTAACGGCCCGTTATTCCGTTGGGCCATTTCCAGCCCATGTTATCTTTCGGCCTTCTCAGAGCCCATTTATTCTTGGGCTCATTTCCAACATTCATTTACTTACGGTCTGTTACTATCATTTTCTGCTTGTGGGCCAAATTCAGCCCGTGGTTACAGTCGGCCCATTTGTGTTGCGTTAATACGTCAGGCCTTTTTCATAGCGTCATCAAATATGGCCTATTAAAGATGTCCCGTTATGGTTGGCCCATGAACAGACGATTCCAACTCTAGCCCGTTTACGGCCATAATGCGGTCTGTTTGGCCCATGTTTGGCCAATCGATCATACGGCCCGTATAAGGCCCATTGATGATATGGCCCGCAGAAGGCCCATTGTTTCTATGGCCCATAGGAGGCCCATTGTTTCTATGGACCGTAGAAGGCCCACTGTTTCTACGGCCAGTAGGAGGCCCAGTGTCACTACAGTAAGTATTAGCACATGGTTATTGTGGCCTACTTTTAAAAAATAGGTTATTGCAGCCCCTAGCAAACCGCGGAAAAAGAATTGCAATGACTACAAGCAAACAAATAAACAAGACAACAAGGAAATAAATAAGCAAGCAACTAACGCTAGGCTATCACGGCTATTACACATATTACATCCATTGGGCATCAAAGTTCGCCACCAGTGCAAATATAGGGAACAAAGCAGCATATCATATACACTGGTTGTCAAAGTTGGCGAGCAGCGCAAATAAACGCCGCAGCAAAACAAATCCAGAACTAAAACCACTTCAGAAGATCTCAAGAAACAATATCCTGGGTACCCATAATGCTGGCAAGATGCTTAGCAAGCTTATTAACTTTCTCTTGTTTTGCGCTTAAATCCTCCAGCGCTTGCTGCTGCACTAGAAAATATGCATCTGAATTCTGCAGGGACTTCCTCAGTCCTTCAGCTTCCTGTCGCAGCACATCTGATCGATTTCTTTCAACTTGAAGTTGAGACTCAAGAAGACGAACTGATTCAGGCAGCGAGTTCGAAGAGCTTGTGCCAGCAGTAGTGGCCAGTAACTCGAACACTACATCAAGACAGGACTTTTGGGTTCCCTCACTATCGTCAAGATAGTTTTTATCAGCTTTCTTGGAGACCAACAGGGATGTCTCAATATCTTGAACCTTATCTGCATTACTTCCTTTACCATTGGATAACGCAGTACTGTTCTCCAATATTTTGTCCACATTCTAAAAGAGAAACAAGCAGACACATCACATGTTTACCATGTTGTATATGAAATTCATTTTGGTAAATGAGTTCAGTAGTAAAGTGGACAGGATAACAACATGAAACAAACATATATCTATGTACCATGGTCACTTTATGGTCTATATCATTCTAGTTTTTGTTGCCAAATCAAGATAGAGACATAGTTCAAATAATATTTGTTCAAGACAAAGCAGAATAGACAGAATATAAGTGTGGGTAACTATAGAGCAATAACAACACTTGTAATGTGCATGACATGAGAACATAACTGTTTATTCAATTGAAACTGAAATCAACATAGAGCAGGTTACAACAGCAAACCAGTTAAAGAAACAGGATTAAAACATACCTGTTGCACCATTGGAGTTTCAATTCCATCCTTCAAATTTGAAAATAGTTGGTATGAGTAAATACAGTAATGGAAGAGCAAAGGAGTATGAACCATAGCTACAGAACCTGACCTGAGAACAAATCTTCTTCTCCTTTAAGCGTTGAGTTGGGATTCAGAGTGGTGGTCCTCGTGCTTTGGGCACTGCAGTTCCCTTACTAACTGCTCGTGTTTGGGTGCTCTGTGGTGGAGACGGTGTTGTGTCAACTGGAACTGGGTTACTATCTGTCAGGGTTGGGGTTAGAAGGGGTGTAGTTGGTTCTCTGTCCAACTGGGTAAGGGTACAATCTGTGAGAGTCTGGGTTATGTGTGGTGGATCTGGTCCTTGGGCACGTACAACCATGGTTCTATCTGCATCAACTGGTAGCACTATCTTTTCTGAAGACCGTGTTGTTACTCCCTTAGATACTGCCATCATGCTCTCCAATTCAAATGGCTGATAAACAAGAAAAGTAATTGAAAGTATAGACATTGTATGATAGACAGGTGCAATGGATAGTGGGGAATAAAAGAGGGCATGAAATAATTCATATTTATGGTGTCTAACCAAACAGGATAGCATGACACAATTTCACATATATGATGGCTAACTAAACAGGATAGCATGACATAATTTCACATTATGATGGCTAACTAAAAAAGATGGAAAGACATAGTTCAAAATATGAGACTATGTAAACAGGATGACATGACATAACTATATAATGTGTTTATTAAATAGGTTGGCATGCCATAATTCACATACATTCACGGATAGAATGCCATAGTTCAAAATATGATGACTGTAAACACTAAACAGGATGAGATGATATAACTATATGATGTCTTTATTAAATGGGTTGCCATGCCATAATTCAGATAGATGATGTGTATGTACTATGTAAACATGATGGCATGATATAATTCAAATATATGATTTATATAGTAAGCAAGTAAGCAGATGGCAATCCATATATGATGTAAAAACTAAGCAATGCAAGACAACATGCATGACATGGGTAATATAACCCTGCCAAGTTTGAGCATAGACCTCAAGGGGGAAATAGGACTGGTCATCAGTCTTTGAATCCTCCTCTGAGGAGCTCTCTGTAACCAGCAAGATGTCTGCTTCAACAGGTAGCATTGTCTGCTCTGAATACCTTGTTTTCACTCCAGATACTTCCAACACCGCTTCAAATGGCTGATATACAAACGTTGTCGACAAATGGAACACGTATTACAAAAAAATGATAGCATGATATAATTCACATACATGATGATTGGCCAAACAGCATGACATTGCATAATTCACATATATAATGGCTTTGCAACAAGATAGCATTGTATAATTCACATATATAATGTCTTGCAACAAGATGGCAATGCATAATTCATATATATGGTAATTAGACACTGAACAGGTGGCATTCAGACAAACCATGTCTAAACTAATCAAATGACATAGCAATGCGAGACACCATAGGCATGATATGATCAACATAACCCTGCTAAGTTAGAGCATACACCTCGGGGGGGGGGGGAATAGGACTGGTCATCTGTCTCTGAATCCTCCTCTGAGGAGCTATCCGTAACTAGCGAGATATGCGCTTCGTCAGATAGCATAGTCTGCTCTAAAGACCTTGTTTTCACTCCAGAATTTGCCATCACCGTGTCAAATGGCTGATGCACATGAAGAGCAGTTGAATGTACTAACATTATTGACAAATGTAATATGTAACAAAAAAAAAGGATGGCCTAATATAATTTACATATAAGATGACTGGCTAAGCAGGATGGCATTGCAAAATTTACTTATATGATGCCTGGATAAACAAGATGGCGTTGCATAATTCACATAAACATTGAATAAATTAAACAGACGGCATTCGCACAAAGGATGTCTAAACTAAGAAGATGACATATTTGATTTATAAAGTAAGCAATGCAAGACACCATATGCATGATATAACCAACATCAGCATGCCAGGTTAGAGCGAAGACCTCAGGGGGTAAATAGGAGTTGTCTTCTCCTTCTGAATCCCCCTCAGAACAAATATCTTCCTCTCGATTACAATCCAAAATGCGTGGAGGGGGGCTGCCTTTGTGCCTACCATGGAGCGACGTCTGCATGAAATTTTATTGCCACGCAAGGCTCGTCTCTTTTGCTCTACATGTTCAGTTCCATTGTTTACAATAATTATCATGCATACGAATAAAACATAGTGAGATTATGTAAGGAGTGCATGCAGAAATCCAGAGTGATGGTAGCAACCTGTGGATAGACCCAAAACCAATAATAGCAGGCAGATAATGGCTTCAGTTAAAAATACAGATAATGGCTTCTTCACTGTTTGTTTCCCACCCAATGTGAAACTCACAGTAGACACCGGAGATTAACCAGATAGTAGATAGATACTATTGATAGCGGCCCCGATATGTACCCCACAACCATTAGTTTGGAGCTGACTCGGAGTCTAATCGGTGAACAGGACGATAAAGTAGCATGTAATATTAAGCGATGCATAACATAAGCAGACACGAAAGAGTGCGACCTCTCTTGCGGACCTGTGTAGTCCTCGAGGTCATCTGCTCGGTTGATGATGGTAATGCAGTTTTCATGGCTGCCAGCGGCGGGGAAGAAGATCTGAGGCGGCGAAAGACAGTCTGTAGGCCGGATCCCTGCTGTGCTGGACCCTTCCATCGTTGGAGCAGCTGAGCTGGGGTGGACGATGGCACAGCAGGAGCGGGACAAACCACGCAAGGTTATCTTTGACAACTATTTGTAAAAAAGTAATTCTGTAAGGGCTCGTTTGAATTAGAGGATTCCAACAATGCAGGGATAGGAAATAGATAGGAATAGGACAGGAATGCATGTGCAAAACAGAGAATTTAAAAACACAGGATTTCTGGCAATCTGGGTGTTTGATTCACAACAATTGGAAGATCACAGGATGCAAAGAAGCATGGTGAGATTAAGTCAAACCACAAGAAAATGTACGGTTATAATGCTATTATGCTACTATCTCTTAGTCTTGTGCTTCATGAATAGGAATTTGAAAAGGAGGACAAGTGAAAATTAAAATTCCTACATTTTTTCTTTCAAGGAGACACTAAAGGAACACATCCGTGTGCTCAGTGAACAATAGATATAACATCTAGAGTAAAAAAGAGATGCAACAAGTGTACAACCTCTTTGGCGAAGCCATGTCGATCTCAGCGTGATTGGGTTGGCCGGTGAGGATGCTCCGGCTGACTTTGCTGTCGGAGGAGGGGAAGAAGATCTTACATGTCTGGAGATGGAGCCCGAGGTACTGCTCCGCTGTGATGGACGGTTTCGTTGTTGGAGCAGCTCCGGTGAGTTGTACGACGCCAAGGCTGAAGCAGGACAAGAGAGACAACGAACAACGTTAACCTGAGTGGAATTCTAATAGCATCTCCAATACATGACATAAAATACATAACCACAAAGTGCTAGATGTAAAATACATCAGCCGCTCATCTCTGAACTTAACTGTCGAAACTGAACTTAACTGTCAAAACTGAATTTTGCTGTCGAAACTGAACGCACTAGCAAGGTGAGGCTACACGTCGGTCGACTGACTTTTTCATCTCTGGTTAGTCGATTTTGCAGCCGTTGGATACGAAATCAAGGGCCTGCGGTTCATCTTCAACCTCCACCCCCCTGAGCCGCCAGCCACCACCGGCCAAACAGCAGCCCCCCACCGCTTGCGGCCGACGGTGCGCCGCCCCGCCCGCCCCGAAAACACTCCCCACCGCCGGTCCGCCGCCGCCTCGGCCATCCCTCTAGCCCCCCCCCCCCCCGTGCCGAGCTTTTTCTCTGATGATCCCCACGCCACCGCCCCGCCACCGCCCCGCCACCGCCGGCGACCACCGCCCACATCCTAAACCCTAAGATAGATAGTGGGGTACCTCTCCAGCGAGCCCCCCTCCCTGCTGCGGCTGGTTCTTCCTTCACCCCGGCGATCCCACCCCTTGAAAATCGACTGACCCAAAAGTCAATTCAGTCGACTGAAGTGTAGCCAAACCGGAGCAGCATCGCAAGCAAGAGCAAGAGCGAGAGCAGCAACGCGAGCAAGAGCAATAGCAAGAGCAGACCAGGCAGGGGACCGAGAGCAAGAGTAGAGAAGCAGTGTGAGCGAGAGCTAAAGCAGCAGCAACTCCTACTGATGTGGACGTCGCCGCCGAGGGAGTGACGCCGTGGAGGAAGTGGCCGGCGACGCCGCCGTGGATGTAGTCGCGCCGTGTCGGCTCGGGACCGAGCGCCGGCAGCACCGTGAGATCGAATCAAGAAGAAAACGCGGCGATTAGTGTACAACCTCTTTGGTGGCGCCGATTAGGCCGCAGCTTCATCCGAGGAAATGGTGATGATGATGCTCTTTCGGTGGTGCAGGTGAAGATGGCGGTGTGGGAATGGAGGTGGCACGAAAGACGAGGGGAACATCGGGGCAGCTCCTTGGAGGTGGAGGACGGGGTGGCTGAACCGGCGTGACGATGAGATCGACGACGGATCCTTATCCGGTACGGTGGATGAGGGACGTCGAGGTGTTGTTGTGGACGACATCGTCGGGGAAGAGGCTCTGGTTGGGTGGCGGATGGAGCAGGGTGTGGGATTTCGTCGTAGGTTTTCGCGGCCTCGGTGTACGAATGGGTGGGCGGATGGGATGCCAGTGGGAAACCATGGCTAAGAGACGCGCTTGTCCGAGATGTGGGTAAGTTACAAAAGTACCCCCCACCGATTTGAGGTGGTTCTTTCGGTTCAGGGGTGCCACGGGTATTTCGCGTGTCGGGATTTCACAGGAGGTGGGAGTTTTCACGCGCGTTGTAATTTGGAAATAGCAAGGCGCGGGTTGAGATGGAGGGAGTTGTCAGAGCACAACGAGACAAAGATATATCTTAAATATTTCGGGCTAACAAGGCGCAGGTTGAAATTTCCGGACAAGCCTAACATGTACTGTACCAAATCAATGCGCACTACAAAATGTCATTCAAAACTTTGAATTCATGTTATGTTCAATTAAAATATTTTGTTGCGTGTATAATGCATGCAACCTACTACTCAAATGAACGTTTTAGTGCATTCCAAACGTATATACTACCGCTTCAATATGAACTAAATTTGAATAAGATGTACAATAATGATTGTTGTGAAGTCAAAGCATTTGAATTCGTTTCTCTGTTTTAATATGATCTACAATCATCATTATTTTCAAGTTAAACCATCGTTTGTGTATTATCTTCACAGCACACCACATGATTAGTCTCGAGTTACATATGAACTATGTGTACTATATGAACTCAAACTAGATTATTTGAATCCAGTTTATTTTGATTTCAAATCACATTACATTTCTATATCTAGCTAGATCTTCATAATCTAAACCATGTCTCATATGTATAATGTGTTTATCACATTATGTATGGTGCCCCCGCCCCCTACGCCTACAAGTATTTAGATGTGAGTTGCAAACACCACACATTACCACAAATTCAAATAAAATGTTAGAATGTTCGATATATAGTATTGTTTAGATTGCTCGATATTGACTTGTAAGCTGCAAACGCCACACATTATCACAAATTCAAATAAAATGTGAGATTGTTTGATGTATAGTATGGTTTAGATTGTTCGGCATTTAGCTGTGAGTTGCAAATGCCATGCATTATCACATTATGGTATAACATGTGCACAACACGTGTATCACCGCTATATTCATGCATGCAATGTTTAAAACACTATGATCTCCTATTCAAATATATGAATCCGCTTTCATATCAAATTATGATCTTTGTTAGTCTCTTACACCCACACAATCCTCTAACCTTTGTAGCTACCACTAACTTTCTCTCGTGCATGCACACGCCCTCCTCGCCCTCCCCCTCCCTCGGCATTCTATCCACCGGGCACATTCATTTTTTTTCTTTAGTTCGTTCACCCAGAGTCTCCACAACTGCTTTCCGACACACACCGACCGATAAACCTCTCCAGCGATGCCTGCCTACAACATACACACACACCTTCAATCTCCTCCTTTATGTGTCCTTGCCTCGTGTCTCTCATACAGTCAGACACACGTGTAAACTCTCGCCCCTCTTTTCATCGATCTCACAACCGCACACTCCTCCCCCTATCTAGCTAGTAGTTGGGCCTCTCGCACCACCTCCTAGATCCATTCTCTCTGTCTATCCGTCTCGCTGGACCTTATTTGCCTCTAACAAATGGACGTACACCGACCGATCTCTCGCTATACATATAGCTAGCTAGGTCCTTATAACTCGTTTTTACCCACACGTCAATCGATCTACCTCATTAGTTGTGTCTCTCCCTTCCTCCGACAAACAACAATTGATCTACCGATCTAGTTAGGTTTGCTTACCAAACACATGGCTCCCCTTCATCATCCATGGACGCGTCCCGACATATCTATCACGCCCAGGCACACACAGAAACACATCCCCACTCTTATCGATAACATTGCAGTTCCACCCTCAGTTTGTCTAGTAGGCCTCTCCCAACATCTCCGAGAAGCAACTCCATCACCCATCCAGCACTCTACCCCACTCCCTCCCTCTCCCTCCCTCTCTCTCTCCTCTCTCTCTCTGTCCCATCATATTTCCCGTCCTTCAGTTATGTATGGATGTCGACCGATCTCCCTCAAGACATAGCTGGGTCTCTCCTTCTCAACACATATACGAGTCGTTCTACCTCTATAGTTAGGCCTCTGCCTACCCCTCCCCCCACCCCCTCCCCCCACACACACCGATACATCGAGCACTCTAGTCATGTCTCCCTGCCACACACAAACTTGACATGTTCCCTCTAACGTTCCGGTAGGCCAGTCGCTCTATATCTTTGACTTGTGCACACACACAATTTCGATGGCTCTCTTCATCGATCTCGCTCCCACCCACTTGATCCTCTCTTCAACTCTATCGATAGCTATGACCCCTCCCTCTCTTCTCGTGGATTGCCCGACCCTCTATGTATGATATGGATAGGCCTCCATTTCACACACATTGCATGCAAAATTTTGTTTGAGATGTCATCGACACATATTCCCACAAATAATTCACGAAATCAACCCCCCACCCCACCCCCACCCCCACCCCAAAACAAAAAACACTCACGAACACGGTTTGTATCTCTCACACACACCCACGTAGGTGGGGGACGTGCACAAAGAGAAGAGGTGCATGCACGGTGCACGTACTCCCGTCTCTTTCCCAACCACACCTGTGCGGGTACACGGTGGAGCTCATTTCTGTATGAAAAAGGCAGCCCACGTGGTAATTTGGCACGTGTACTGGTTGTCCACTTGGTGGAGGGAGGATCGTCTACCACGGGTGAACAAACAAATTGTGACTTGACGCGTTATGTTAAATTAAAAAAAGAGGCAAACCATGTGGGTTTTTGCCGTCGGCGACGGCCACCGCATCTACACTAAGCATCCACCCCTTCCCCAAGCGGACGTGATCCGCCGGGATGTTAGAGATGTGGCCACAGTCATTTTGTGCGAGAGAGTGTGAAGAGAGCAACCCCAGCAAGCAACCGTGTAGGCTGGCCCGTCCTGACTATGTATATAGTGGAGCGCTCGCGCGTGTAGGATTAAACTCCTCTCAAAAATATTAACCTTGCGATTGGCTCTTCGCCTCTTCAGGAAGTCGAGCAATAATGGTAGTGCAGTATATATCCTTCTGGCTATATGAGACTGAATGAATTGCTGCACGTCCACCACGTGGGTGAGGGTCGAGGGGTGAGGGAGAGTGCTACTACCTTCGTCCTGGTTTATAGGTCCCTTTTATAGTTTGTGCCAAATTTTGACTACAGATTTAACTAACAAAATGTTAATGCATGTCAAGAAAAATTATCTCATTGGATTCGTTTTTGAACATTGTTTTCAAAAATATAATGTTTGGTGACATGCGTGCACATTTTCTTAGTTAATCTATGGTCAAAATTTATCTCGCTGATAAATTACAGTACGTACTGTACTAGTACTTCCCCGTTCCTAAATATAAGTCTTTGTAGAGATTTCACCATGAACCACATGCGGATGTATATATGTGCATTTTAAGTGTAGATTCACTCATTTTGTTCCATATGTAGTTCACCTAGTTGAATCTCTACAAAGACTTATCTACTACTAATAGCTAGCCCCCACTACTAGGAATTCTCTATCCTCTCCTTGAGCCATATCATCAAAATTGATGTAGCTTTTAGATGAAGTAAATCAGTCCATAATAGCCGTCTGATCTAGACGTTGAGAGGCTCCGCACTAAGCCACATGCAAGCATGCAGAAATACCGTGCCAGATGCATGTGAGTGGGTTTTAAATCACATCAACATGTCTGCATGCAAGCATGCACCGGTAGCATGCATGTAAGTGAGCTTTTAAGTCACATTAACATGTCAAAAAGAAAAATATAATCCCATTATGCAGTAGGAGTTGGCTGATTTTTTTTCCTTACGTGGGGTGATCTAAATGATGATGGGAGTTTATTTAGTTTGGCTACCACATTTGTCATGCGGTTATAGAGTTTTTTTTAGTTCTATGAAATCGATAATTTTGCGCAGAGAGATATACCGCTGTTCCGCGGCAACGCGCGAGGACTCATCTAGTAATATTTAGGAACGGAGGGAGTACTATGTAAAGAGTTAGGTGTCGCACAGTGATAGTGTGAGGTGGGCCATGTAATCACTGAGCCTGCATGTTTTCACTACTCTTGCACTCCTCCGCTATAAGAATGGAGAAAATTGTAATCTAGTAGTAGTAGTACATCCTTTCACCGAAAGCGTGAGACATCCAGCAGTCCTACCACCACGGTAATAAAGACCAATGAGCCGTCAAATCACATAGACCCAGCAGTAAGTTGGACGGATGAAGCAACCATCACTCTTGCGCCAGTGAGAGGTCGCGTCCGCTCTGCCCGGGCATGAATGCGGCACCGATTCTTTGGAGCGGCGCTAACCGTTTCGGGCGGGAAGCGCGCGCGGGCGATGGAGGGGCTTTGGGTAGGCCAGGCTGGTCAGGAGCGGGCGTGGCAGCTGTCCGCATGTCCCTACCGGAGACGCCCAGAAATGAGAGGATGCACCGACTCTCGCGGCTAAAATCGTATACTACACACCATCTCTCTGTAGGAGTAGGTCGATCTGTCGCACTCTCTAACACACACATGTTGTTAAACACACACACGCACACGCACGCACCTTGGTCCCGTTGCACCTTCTAACGTGACTTATTACACCTAGACGGAGGGAGTAGTAAGTATACGAGATACGGTGGCACACTGACTTAAGTTGAATACAAGTGCCCAAAATTTGTGTGCATGTTATAATAAGGATTCACTTAAAATAGTACGTGAGCGAACAGAGGGATCAATTGGACAGTGTTCCCGAGCAGTAGCGAGATGTATGAGGTAAGATACACCGCTGGCGCTTTTAATTTTTCTTATTAATTTTTTTGTTTCACCCTCTGACTGGTGGGACCCAACGTACTACGTGGAGAGAGGTAAGGTGACTAAGGCTGCATTATTTCTGCACCACTGTCGATAGTCTTACCACCAAAGCCACATGACATGATTATGATTGAAATCCCAATGACTCCCACACACACACACACACACACACACACACAAACACGGCATGCTTGTCACATGAAAGCAGGAATGTATAAAAGGTTATTCTCCTCTCGTTGAACATAATGGGAGGGTTGTGTAGCTAGTTAGCATGTTCGCTCATCAAACTTGAGGTCTCGGGTTCAATAACTACACTTGAGCATAATTTTTGCCAGGAGTATTCTTTGACTGGTCAAAATGTTTTCTAGGGTTTGCACGCTTCACACTCTCTCTCCAGTATATATATATATATATACACGCTGGAGCCTTAGTGCTGGTAGTTTCTCTCTTCACACTCTCTCGCCCTCTCCCGCTGGAGCCTCAGTGCTTGTAGTTGCTCTCTTCACACTCTCTCGCCCTCTCCAGATCTAAACAAGACATCGTTGGTCTCTCTCTCCCCTCACTGCTGCTCAAAGAGTCGGCAGGATCAGTCCGCCGGGAAGGGAAGGAGGCTTAATGTTGTCGCCATCGGTGAGGAAGGGAATCCACTATCGGCGCAGATGTTCACTTTCCACCTAGCGGCAGTGCGGGAGGGCCTCCGACCCCTTCTTCTTTGCCGTCGTCCCGTCGCCCACCGAACCACGCCCCAAGAACCTTAAGGTATATTTTACTTACTCCACATGCATTGCTCTAGCTGCATGTATACCATGAATCTAGGACGTGGTTCAAATAGGAAAGGAGTGGGGGAAAGTAGTGGGAAAAGTTGTATATAGCATGAATCTAGGACGTGGTTCAAAGAGGAAAGGAATGGGGGGAAGTAGTGGGGAAAGTTGTATCGCATAAATCTAGGACGTGGTTCAAAGAGGAAAGGAAGGGGAAAAAGTACTAGTTCAAAAAGGAAAGGAAGGGACAAGGCTGTAGAGTTTGAGCAGGACTAGATTTGCTGCGCTCACATAGGGAAAGGTGTCTAAAGATAACAAAACTGGGACCAACACAAATATGCTCCTTGGTTGTTTGTTCTTTGTTGCAACAGACTGTGCATGACCACAGTACATCGGTAGATGCACATGGTGCTGGTGCGTCCACTGTCCCGTGCAACTCATTAGCCGTTGTTAAATCTATGGCCCTGTTTGGTTAAAAACTCCCTAGTCCTTACCTGCTTGGTTCGAGGGACTAAACATGGACTAGAGGTTATTAAATGACATGCTAAAAGACCATGTTACCCCTAGTAATGAACTAATAGAAACAAGGTGCGATGCGTGGCAGGGGCAACTGTTGGAAAAAGTCCCAAAAAGACTCCCTCGGGGTCTTCTTTCTTTAGTCCCAAATGCCCACTTTTAGTCCCTAAAAGTCCCTCCTGTTTGGTTTAGATGGGACTGACATGGAGTTTTTTTAGTCCCTACACCAAAATGTACATGCAAACAAACACCCTCTAATAATGCCGCTAGAAAATTGATGCAATGCCACAGTTAAAAGCAACTTACATGTTTAACAAATTTTATTGTTAATATAATCTCTATGATAATATTAATCAATGCCACCATTTGAGAAATGCTACTGTCTTGCTTTCTTTCCCATTTAGATAAGGTAGATGCTTCTTTTTGTTGGCTTCTGTGTCATCCACCGTTATTGACCACTAATTGTTTCCTTTGCACTTCTGTGTAAACAGGGTTATCTACTTCACCTCGTTGCCATTGTGACCTTTTGTTGCACTGCACAAAACACTTTTGTTTTAAGAGTGTTTTCTGCTGTTCAACCAAAATGTCACACCGACAACGTTGCTTGATTACTTGATCTTAGTGGAACTGCACAAGAGGAGATCTTACTTCCTATCCGTTAAGGCGAATTTGGTTCAGATCTTCTTCTTGTGAGTTATTTGAATTCCGCATCATGAGAGGTATTCTTATTGAACCAAGTGATGAAGGGGAAGAACAAGCGGAAGAAAAACAAAAATCAACTCTCGGTGTCGTAATGAAGCACTGGAACTATGATGACACAAGTAATGATATAGTTTTGCATCTTAATTTATTGCTATGGCTGGAACGAGCAATTGTTTTGCCACTGATTTGATGCCATACGTAATTATCTCTACTTGTGCAAACAGGGATCTTCTTTGAAGATTCCATATGTTTTAGTGGAACTGCACAAGAAGATGTTGGAAACATTAAACTAATCGAGGAGTATATAGTAAGCATGGCCACCCTCGTAGATAGCAACAGATGGTTCCGGAGAAGTGCTTCATCTATATGCTCTACACAATCAGTCTCCTAACAAAGGTTGGTACTCGCCCACTGATTTCATCCATATGATTGAGATTTGTCATCTCTATTGGTGTTGTGCTACTGTTTAGATACTGTCATGAAAAAGTGGTATTGTCCTTGAGAAGTGCTTCACCTGTGTTGTTTTAAATATTTCCTTTCCTTTTCTTTGAGCAAACAGGGATGCTAGCATTTAGTAGTCCTCTTGTCTTTGCACAACAGGATCACCTTTCTCTGAAGAAGAATATGGAGTATGTGAAGTGACTAGTTCCGATTATGCCAGGATGAAGAAGCCATGTCTATCTTCTCATCAGAAGGAGTAGTTGAAGGATGGTTACATTACTCCCCACAAGACCACACTAACTTCAGCTCCGAAGGACTGACAAATCTCCATTTTTTTGCTGTGATGCGCGAGTACAATGTTGTTCTAGGATTCTTTCTGGTGAGTTCCATTTTTCTAAAAGTGTGCTCTACATGGACCATGTATGTGCCTGTTGAAACTGTCAATTCATAGTACAGTTTGCTTTATACTAATCACTTTTTTGTATTTGTGCAAACAAGGGTGCTCAGCTTGATTTCAATGGGAACTGCACAAAATGTTCATGAATACATCGAATCATTCATTTCCACCACAAGAAAGGAGGTGCCCATAAGTTCAAGGCGTTGCAACATATAAGGGCAAAATCATACAAGCTACGCGTGAATTTGGTTGATTTTGGTGGAACTACACAAAAAGAACAGCTGGTTTATTTAGCACGAGGTGCCATGTCAATGTCCAAACTGATGGCAAACCCTGCCCATTCCACAATCCTAGGCATTTGATATTTTGGAATGGGACAACCTTGTCAAATTTTGCTCATTGATTTTAGCAAGATATGTGTTTGATATTTTCGAATGGGACGCCGTTTGCTGTCAGCAGTGTCGATCAGTTTTTTCTTTATTCTTTAGTTGTGAAGTAAATATTGCCTCTGACATGTGAGTCGCTGAGATGCATAATCATTGATTGTTTTGAATGTTCTCTATGAATTGCAAGGCCTGTGTGTTTGATTGCAATGTACAGAAACGCTAAAAAGCTGCTCAAACTCTTTGTACTCCTTTTGTTCCTTTTTACTTCGCACATTCTGAAAGTGCATACTTTTTGGTATAAGATTGGTCAAAGTAGAGATACTTTTACTGCAGACAAAACTTGTATGCAGACTAGAAAGGACCGGAGGGAGTACATGTGAAACTGCTGCAAACGAGGTGATCACCCTGGGAATAATGCTAGTACGTATTGTTTTGCATGTTCATCAAATGCCAGTGATACAGGAATTCGAACTAATCGAAATAAATTCATTCATACACGGTCGGATTTCATATAAACATGCCAGATTTCATTACATTTCATACATTCTTCAACTAAAAAGGGGTGCGCTGGAGGTATAATTAATTAACCGAAGCTACCCACCTATGTCCCGTTGAGCCGAACAGAAGCTTCAGTGACTTAACTGCAGGTGCAGTTGCGTAACTGACATGTGGCTTGTTGGGCCCACGTGTCAGTCAGCCAACTGCACTAGCAGTTAAGTAGAAGCAGCGTTCTTCTCCAGCACAGCTCTCTGACTCCACGTCGCCGCCAAGAAGCTAACCGGCCGTCAATGGTCAACTCGCCTAGCTTGGCTTCAACCGGAGGGTACCAGCGGTGGCCTTACTTGGACCCGAGCGGCGGCGACCTACCGTGTTATACTCTTCCTTGTTTTCTGTGTGGCGCGACCTCGTTGGCATCGAGGCGGGGCCTCGGCGGAGCCAGCGATGTCCTCTGTCTCGTTGCCGGCAGGCGGCACCTCAGCAGCATGGTGGAAATCCTCCCCCACGTTGCCGGGAGGGTGGGGCCTCGGCTGAGCTGGCAATGTCCTCTGCCTCATTGTTGGCGGGGCGGGGGCTCGGCGGAGCCGGTGGTGTCCTCTGCCACGTTGTTGGCGCCGCGAGGCCTTGGTGGTGCCAGCGGTGTCCTCTGGCTCGTTGTTGGCACCGCGGGGCCTCGGCGGAGCAGGGCCTCGTCGACGCCAGTGGAGCAGGGACTCGTCGGAGTCGGCATTGTCCTCTGCCTCGTCCTCGGTCTCGCCAAACAGCGCCTCGCCCGCTTCATCGCCCTCTTTGTTAGCCTCTTTGTAGGCGGCCACAACCTCCGCCACCCGCATGTGGTACCGTCAGCGCTTGAGGCGGCCCTTGCGGGCGGAGCGGTATGAGTCGAGCAGCGCCTCCTGCTCCGCCCGCTCCTCGGCGATCTGCTCCTCCGCCTGCAGGTGCTCCTCGAGGAGATGGTGGTTGTAGGCGGCGTCGGCCCGTGCCTCCCAGAACTGCTCCTCACGCATCTGCCTCACCCTATCCATATATTGGGCATGGGCCTCGCCGATGGTCATGGTGCAATGCACCGGATCATCTACTACCATGTCTCCATTGGGATGTCGTCGTCCTTCGGCTGCATGCCGGCCAGCCGGTCGGCAGCAATGGCTGCCATCTCCTTATGGTCCGTCGTCCGCCCGTCCCAAAGAGCGCAGGAGCGCGAAGAAGCCATGGTGAGCAGTAGTGGTGTGGACAGGAGAAAGGGAACGGATGCGAATGACTGCGGCTATGGCCGGCGCAACAGTTTATATAGCAATGGTGGGCGGGCGGAGGGACGGACGTGTGGCGCCGGAGTAGCCGCCTCGGCAACCGCGTATCATTAATGTGTGCGGCAAATGGATGGATGGAGAACACTTGTGTCGTTTGAAGGCGGAGCAATCGCCTGCACCGAGAAGCGGGGCGTCCAGTGCTGACTGTTTCGTGCGGAAAGCGCGTGGGGGCGTGGAGATGACTTTACTTGGATCGGATGACAATGGGGACCCACCAGTCCATAGCCTCACGTAGGTTTATTTTGCTTCCCTCTGGTTTCCTGACATCACGGTCCCACACCATTGTCAACCTATGTACTCCCTCCTTTCCGGTTTATAGGGCTTATGTCAAAAGTTTAGTTTTTCCATTTTATAAGGCTCAATTTGGTTGTTTTCCATCACATGTTCAGATTCCAAGGTGTATTAAATCATTGCATGCAAGTATTAAGAGAAAATTGAACAATGCATGTACTTTATGCATGCATGCATTGCAATTAATGCATTGATAAACATAATTTTTTTAAGGCTAACAAGAGCATTAATTAGGTGCTTTTGCAAAACTACAAAAAGTATTCCACCACTCGCCATCTACCTTGATTGGTGAGATTTTTGAATTGAGCATTATAAACCGGAAAGGAGGGAGTAGTCAATAAACGAGAGAATTGCACAAGAAGCGGCCGACAGCTGGGACCAAGCAGCTCGAGCAGTATTTGTGTTTTTGAGGTGTGAGCACTGCAGAGTTTTTTGATGTTTACCCCATATATTAATTTTTCTCCTCTGAACAACAATGAAAACATCGCTGCAGGTATTAACTGGGCGGGCTGTGGCCCGTCTAGCCCAGGCCAGATATCTAGCCCAGATATTAATCTTTTCAAGCTGAAAATGGCTAGCCCAGCTATACTTTTTTTAGGAATACCCAGACAAGGTCAAGTTGTTATTCTCCGCCCCGTTGGGCTGCAAATCTTTCCTAGGAGGGATGCATTAGGCTTAACAAGAAAATGGGCTTTAAGAAATAATAAATGGGATTTAATTATAAAAACTGGGTAGTAACTATAAAAAATGCACCAAACAGTGATTACTTTATTAAATATTATTTTTGGATATTGAAAATTTTAATTTCATTAATTGTTGCGAGCGCAATGTTTCGTTGGATTTTTACGTAATATAAATTTATATTGAAATTGTATTTAATCTGACTAGAAATTTCGGGATAAAAATATTCGGATCCCATCAAAATGTGGGAAATTTTATTGAATTCTATTTTGAACGGTTGGTTGAAATGGGCTGTACTTTTAACAAACTGTAAATGGGCTGTAGTAATTTCCATTAGAATTCAAAAATGGGCTACACATTCTTACAAATCTCAAATGGGCTATAAGTTCTCTGCCACACACTTCTGGCCTTACTAAGTTGACGCGTAAGTTGACGCGTCCCCTAAAAAAACAGAGTTGACGCGTATGCAAGGCTTTGTCAACTTATAGTCAACACAGGGTTCCTGCAGCAATGGCTGTTGGATGTCCATCCAACGGATGTCGTGCTTCTTCTTCAATCTCGGATATTCTAGCTTCACCCGCCCAAAAAATGATTCCCCCCTAACATCTGGGGCGCACCGTTTCAGAAGCTGACCCGTGGGCCTACTAAGTTGACGTACCAAGGGCTTTGTCAACTTAGTCAATATAAATGATTCTAGCTGCAGTGACCATACGATGTCCATCCAACGGCCGTCGTGCTTCTTCAACCTCTGGTCTTCTTGGTCCAGCCACCCAAAGCAGCGCCGATCGTGCCGCCCGCTCCTGCCTCCCGTGGCCGTCTGTGCTGCCGCGGAGGCCTCACTGCCCTCTACTACTCCCACCGCTGGCCAGGCCATGCCTCCACTCACCCACACCCCCTGTTATTCTGCAGCGACGGCAGTGTAGCCGAACCAGTGAACCCTCGTACTCCTCTCTGTGTGTCCATCCACTGTCGCGTCCCCTTCCTAGGCCTCGCTGTCGTCCACCGTCGTGGTGCTCTCGCGTGGCGTGGTCAACGTGGTCAAGGAACGACTTCCATCGGACGTGGACTGTACGTGGAGAGGCTGACAGCTGGGTCCACGGCAGCCGCAAGGAAGTGCCTCCTTATTACGGGCAAAATAATTATTCCTCCACCTGACAGCGGGGACCCACCGAATGGGCCACCATATTTCGTGAAAAAAATGATTCGCCCCCTGACTGCTGGGACCCACGAGCTACATCTTCGCACGCAAGGAAGTGCATCCGGGAATAAAAAATGATTCACCCCCCTGACTGCTAGGACCCACCAGCTACATCTTCGCACGCAAGGAAGTGCATCTGGAAAAAAAAGGATCCGCCCCCGACTGCTGGGACCCACCATCTACACCTTCGCACGCAAGGAAGTGCGTCCGGGCAAAAAAAAACGATTCGCCCCCTGACTGCTGGGACCCAACAGCTACACCTTCGCACGCAAGGAAGTGCGTCCGGGCAAAAAAAACCAAAACAATTCGCCCCCCTGACTGCTGGGACCCACCAGCTACATCTTCGCAGGCAAGGAAGTGCCTGACAATCAGGACCCACCTGGTCGAAGCGTACGTAGCGTTGTCATCCTGGTCGCGAACGTGTACGTACATACTGGTCGATGTAGAGGCGCGCACGTGTCGTAGTAGAGGCGTGCACGTAGCATGTACACGTACGTATAGCGGCCAGGGTGCAAGAAAGAAAATACGGCCACGTATGTGTACATACGGGCGGGGTCTCGAACGCCTACTCGCGCATACATACGGCGAGGGCTCGTGTTCATGGGGAGGAAACAGAATGTGTCGTGTTCATGGGGAGCAACGGAATGCATCGTGTTCATTGGGAGGCAACGGAACGCGTGGGAGCCAACCGGCTGGGTCGGAACGGAATGCGTGGTCGTGTTCATCGGGAGGGCTTGGACGGAACAGGCAATGGAAACGAGCCGTGGCGTACCACAAAATGGAGGAAACGGACCTCCTACGGTCAAAACGGGGGTCATGTTGATCGGCAGGGGTGTGGCGTACCGCAAAACGGAGGAAACAGACCTCCTACGGTCGAAACATGGGTCATGTTGATCGGGAGGGGTGTGGCGTACCACAAAACGGATGAAACGGATCTCCTACGGTCGAAACGGGGGTCCTGTTGATCAGGAGGGGTGTGGCGTACCGCAAAACGGACAAAACGGACCTCTCCTACGATCTAAACAGGGGTCCTGTTCATCGGGAGGGGTGTGATGTACCGCAAAACGGGACTCCACGGGATACTGTTCATCTCCACCGTCGACCTCCTCCAGCCTCCACGAGCTACCGTCGACCACCTCCAGCCTCCACGGGCTCCTGTTCATCCAGCCTCCACTGTGCGCTACTCCACCGGCTAGTGTTCAACCACCCCTCCACGGGCACCCCTCCACCGTCTACTGTTCATCCAGCCCTCCACACCATGGGGTCCTGTTCATCCACCCCTCCACAGGCACCCTCCACCGTCTACTATTCATCCAGCCCTCCACACCACGGGGTCATGTTCAACCACCCTCCACGAGCACCCCTCCACCGTCTACTATTCATCCAGCCCTCCACACCATGGGGTCCTGTTCATCCAGAGGCAACGCCATCGCTCACTGTTCATCCAACCCCCCCCCCCCACAACGCTCACTGTTCATCCAATCGATCGGCTTCAGTTAGCAGCAGTTGTGAAGGAATCGCTTGATCGGGTTCAGTTAACAGCCATCGATCGATCGCTCGGGTTCAGTAACGCGTAGCCTGCAGTGCAATCGCTCGGGTTCAGTTAGAGCCCAACGCCTCGCTTGGGTTCAGTTAGAGCCAACGCCTCGCACACACGCGCGTACGTGTACGAGAGAAACATGCATCGCTCGGCCCCCGACCTCCCACCGTAACCGGCAACTCCCCGAAATTTTCCTCCCCCTCGCTTCTACCATGGTTTTTTCCATCATGGACGGCCAAAGAATGTCATGCAGCTACGTCTCTGGCCCGCCCAGGACGAAAAGCCCATTTTCTGTCATGATTTTTTGTCATAGAAGTAGGAGCCCACCACATCTATGATGATACCGGGTTTTGTCACAATTATCGTCATAGAAGTGTCATATGTATGACAGAAAAAATTTCGTTCGGCCCAAAATGTCACGGATGTGTCTTTTTTTGTAGTGTGACCAAAGGCGAGCTGCATGTGGGTATGTAAAACAGGTATAGCGATCGTTATCAGAGACCACTTGGGGATTCCTTTGTAAGTCAAAGCTCCTTGCCTCCTTGGTGTTTCCGTCCCGTGATGGGTCCAATAATCCGGCTATCGGAAGAGCCTCCAGAGAATAGGGACGTGAAAGAAAGAAAAAAGGGGAAGGTGTACGGGTCCTGGGTCGGTTTGAGCCGCGCTGTGGACCGTATTGTAGTCGTGCCTCCGCCTATGCCCATGGTATTTTGAGTGCGTAATTATGTACGCGCGGCATAAATTTCACCGCTTGACTGGGACTAGGAAGGAGGCCGAATTGCTAGGTGAGCTCTGGATGATCCCGTTGTAGAGTACTTCGGACTCGCTTGGCGGTGTCTGGGGGCTTTATTGCCAAGTTGGATATCTGCCTAAGAAGGTTGCTCTGTACTTCTGCTTTGAGGGCCGCAGTGTGCTGAGGGAGCGCTCTGTGTTTCCATTGACTGTTATAACCCCGCGAGGTCCGGGCATCTTGAGCTTGACATAGGCGTAATGTGGCACCGCATTGAATCAATCAAATGCGGTCCGTCCTAGTAGTGCATGATAACCACTACGGAAGGGGACCATATCGAAGATTAACTCCTCGCTTCGGAAGTTGTTCGGGGATCCGAAGACCACTTCTAGTGTGATTGAGCCTATGCAACAGGCCTCTACACCTGGTATGACACCTGAGGGAGTCCTAGATTAGGGGGTGTCCGGATGGCCAGACTATGACCTTTTGCCGGACTCCCGGACTATGAAGATACAAGATTGAAGACTTCATCCCGTGTGCGGATAGGACTTTCCTTGGTGTGGAAGGCAAGCTTGGCGATATGATATGAAGATCTCCTCCCATTGTAAACGACTCTGTGTAACCCTAGCCCTCTCCGTTGTCTATATAAACCGGAGAGGTTTAGTCCATAGGACGAACAACAATCATACCATAGGCTAGCTTCTAGGGTTTAGCCTCCCTGATCTCGTGGTAGATCAACTCTTGTACTACCCATATCATCAATATTAATCAAGCAGGAGTAGGGTTTTACCTCCATCGAGAGGGTCCGAACCTGGGTAAAAACATCGTGTCCCTTGTCTCCTGTTACCATCCGCCTAGACGCACAGTTCGGGACCCCCTACCCGAGATCCGCCGGTTTTGACACCGACATTGGTGCTTTCATTGAGAGTTCCTCTGTGTCATCACCGTCAGCAAGGATGCCGCATCCCGTCTTTAAAGACGGCACTGTTGCTAAAGGAGCCTTGGCTGTCGGCCAAACTCTCTAGTTAGGCGGCTTTTTGATGACCGCTTGTTCGGCCGCCGCGCTGACGATGACCACTCGGGTCATCGAAAGCGATCTCCACATTAGCTCGGAATTCGCCGAGCAGTTAGATCCGATGGAGCTCTCTTCCTTAAACGAGCTCTTGGATCGCATCACCGCCCTGGGAGTCGCTACAGATTACGGCCAGATTGGGCTTAAACCCGATCAGAGAGAGATTGACTCCCCAGGTCACCCACCACGTTGAAGTGGTGGAGGAACAATGTGGCGAATCTTCACCCATCCTAAGGACCCGATATGTCCGGATTCCTGATCCCTCCAAGCCAGACATCCACGGAGGGGTGGACGTCCCCCAAGCCTTGAACCTAAATTCGGGTAGCGGGCTGATTCATTGAATAACGCCCAAGAAAACAAGCCTCCGAGTTCGGAAATTTCTTGGCCTCTGAGTCTTAGATCGGACAAGGTTCCGGATTTAAATCCACCCGCCCACCCAAATATAAGGGATCTATCCCAAATTCGGCAAGAGCCCGGGGAGACAATACACCATTGCTGGGCCAGATTCCTCCTGGTTATGAATAGGATAAAAGACTGCCGCGAGAGGGATGCAATTTCATTCTTCTGTAACAACTGCACGGACATCGGAATCCTCAATGCCATAAGTCACCGCAAAATTACACGCTTCGCCGACTTGACATCCATAGTACGAAAGTACTGTGCGACAAAAAGCGTTCGAAAAATCGAAACAAAATTCTGGGACAATCCGACTCTGATACAATCCCAGTCCGAAACAAAAGGGCGCATTATCGGCAGGCACCTGGGCCAAACAGCAAAAAACAAAAACCCTCTATAGGGTATGGAACCGTACTGGAGGGATGGCTCAATGGACCCTGTAAAATTCATAATACAGAGGAAGCCACACCAACTCATAGCCTTAGAGCATGTTGGATACTCCGGCAGGTGGCCAGAAGTGGCGAGGAGCTTCTAACTCCAGAATCCGCAGAGCACCACCCCAGAAACAACAGTACGGTGTCAACAGTCTTCGAGACTTTCGCATCAAACAATGCGAGGAAACGAATGCTACGAAGCCTTACCGAAGTCTACAAAGTAGCAACAATAAACCCATGGAGTGACATGGCTATTACCTTTAATGCCAGTGACGAACCTAAATTCCGGACAGCTCGAGCACCAGCCGCACTGGTCCTCAGTCCGATAGTGGATGGCTTCCGGCTTACAAAGGTACTCATGGACGGTGGCAGCGGATTGAACCTCATCTATGAGGAAACCTTGCGAAAAATGGAAATAGACTGGAGCCACATTGAGCGAAGCAACACAACCTTTAGAGGAATAATCCCCAGCCGGGAAGCGTGTTGTTCAGGGAAAATCACACTGGATGTGGTGTTCGGCATGCCGGATAATTACAGATCCGAGGAGGTCACATTTCAAGTGGCCCCGTTCAGCAGCGGATACCACGCTCTGTTAGGGCGAGAAGCATTCACAATTTTTCAAGCTATACCCCATTACGGGTACATGAAGCTCAAAATGCTCGGACCCAATGGAATCATCACTCTTGCTAGTGATCCGGACACAGCGCTCCACGCCAAAAACAAGACAGCTGCACTAGCCCTCGAGGCATTGTCCGAAGCCCTGGCGGCCGAGGAACTAACTATGTTGCGCTCCATGGTGGACAAGGATGACGTGATACTCGACAAAAGATCCAAGTCCACCTCCTTCAAGCCGGCAGACGAAATAGTCAAGTTCCAAGTCCATCCAACGGACACTACAAAAACGGCCTCCATCGGGGCATAACTAAGCCCTGATGTAGACGCTGCACTCAGAGAATTCCTACGAGAAAATTGGGACATTTTCACCTAGCACCCCTCAGACATGCCAGGAATCCCACGCAGGCTGGCCGAGCACAGCCTGAACATCCTAAAAGGATTCAAGCCCATTAAGCAGACTCTTCGGCACTTCTCCGAACCTAAGAGACAGGACATGGGAGAGGAGCTAGCCAAACTACTGGAAGCCGGATTCATTAGAGATATAAAACATCCGGACTGGCTGGCAAACCTGGTAATGGTACCAAAGAAGGACAAATCCTGGCGCCTATGCGTCGATTTTGAAGACCTAAATAAGGCCTGCCCAAAGGATCCCTTCCCCCTCCCCCGCATTGATCAAATCATCGACGCCACTCCAGGACACGATTCATTGTGCTTCCTCGATGCATACTCTGGCTACCACCAAATCAAGATGGCAGAGTCAGACCAAGCCGCAACGGCATTCATCACCCCATACGGCCCATTCTGCTTCAACACAATGCCCTTCGGGCTCAAAAATGCCGGCGCAACATATCAGCGCATGATTCAGACATGTCTGGCCAACCAGATCGGCAAAACGGTTGAAGCGTACGTGGATGACGTGGTCGTCAAAACCAAACACGTCGAAACTCTAATAGACGACTTGAGGCTCACGTTCGATAACCTCCGAACATATGACATTAGGCTTAACCCGGAAAAATGCGTTTTCGGCGTACCAGCCGGAAAGCTCTTGGGCTTCATTGTATCCGGTAGAGGAATTGAAGCAAACCCAGCCAAGATCCGAGCTCTGTCACAATTGGATATTCCAAAAGATCTCAAGCAAATACAAAAATTGACTGGATGCATGGCGGCTCTAAGCCGCTTCATCTCCCGCTTGGGGGAAAAGGCATTACCCCTTTACCGCCTCCTCCGGCGCACCGAACACTTCGAGTGGACGGATGCCGCCACGGCCGGACTCGAAGAAATAAAAGCCATACTAGCAACAAACCCTGTCTTGGCCGCGCCGAACATCGGCGAACCAATGTTGTTATACATCGCGGCAACTCACCAAGTTGTAAGCGCAGTCCTCGTCGTCGAACGAGAAACGGACGGACACAAATTCCCTGTCCAGAAACTAGTGTACTACGTGTCCACTGTCCTCACTCCATGCAAGTCCCGGTACCCGCATTACCAAAAAATAGCATACGCAGTGTTCATGGCATCCCGGAAGCTACGACACTACTTTCAAGAGCGTTCGATAATAGTAGCCTCCGAAGTACCTCTTAACGATATCATAAACAACCGCGACGCAACGGGCCGGATTGCCGAATGGGCCATTGAGCTCCTCCCGTTCGACATAACATATAAGCCACGGCGAGCCATCAAGTCACAAGCCTTGGCCGACTTCGTCGCTGAATGGACTGAAGCCGAACTCCCTAAAGAGTACGGCACATATTCCAACTGGACCATGCACTTTGATGGCTCCAAAATGCTGGCGGGTCTGGGGGCTGGCGTCGTCCTGACGTCCCCAACAGGAGATACAGTCCAATATATACTCCAGATAATGTATACAAACTCCAACAACGCAGCCGAATATGAGGCCGTTCTACATGGCCTCCGGATGGCAGACTCCATGGGTATTCAACGCCTAGAGGTGCGTGGGGATTCAAACCTCGTGATATCCCAAATAAACGGAGACTTTCACGCCAAAGATCCGAAAATGGCAGCTTATCGCAACACCATCCTTAATATGTCAGCCCAGTTCGAAGAGCTAGAATTCCACCATATAACCCGGGAAAATAATCAGGCAGCAGACGTCCTGGCATGCATCGGCGCAAAGCGCGATGTAGTCCCCCCCAACATTTTCCTAGAAAGGCTATTCAAGCCATCCGTATAGTGGGAAGGGGAATCCGGAATTAACAATCCGGACCAGGCCGCATCACCTGACCCCGAACACACTGACACAACGGAAGACTCCGTCAATGAAGTCACACCCTCAGCCCACGTAATAATGGCAGTAATTGCCCTGTCGACAGAACCATTCTTAGCCTACTTAACTAGGCAGGAACTCCCCGAGGACCAAAATGAGGCACGCTGCATAGTGCGACGATCTAAAGCCTATAAAGTCCATGAAGGAGAGCTTCATAAGAAAAGCACCACCGGAGTCCTTCAAAGGTGTATCTCTGAAGAGGAAGGACGGAACCTTCTGGCGGAAATTCACGCCGGACTCGGCGGGCACCATGCCGCAGCCCGAGCCCTTGTGAGCAAGGCCTTCCGTACCGAATTTTATTGGCCGACGGCCCGGGCAGACGCTCGGGACTTAGTCCAGCGATGCGTCGATTGCCAATTATTCGCTAATCAAAGCCACATGCCGCCTACCGCCCTACAAACCATACCCATCACCTGGCCTTTTGCGGTCTAGGGGCTTGACATGGTGGGACCCCTTAAAGGAGGAACCCAGAAGCAAAAATATCTACTGGTCATGGTGGATAAATTCACCAAATGGATAGAGGCCAAGCCTGTTAAGACGGCTGAATCCGGACCGGTGATAGACTTCATATCCGGGGTTATACACCGTTATGGTGCCCCCCACAACATCATTACTGACAATGGCATGAACTTTACGGCCGATGAAGTTAAACTCTGGTGCAAAAACAAGGGCATTAAGCTCGATTACGCTTCAGTCTATCACCCACAAACTAACGGTCAAGTCGAGCGAGCCAACGGTCTAATAATGAGCGGCATCAAACCCAGATTAGTGCGATCCCTCAAGGAATCCAACACGCACTTGGTAGAGGAGCTTGACTCCATACTCTGGGGGGGCTGCGGACCATGCCGAATCGCACTACTGGTTTCACACCATTTTTTTATGGTATACGGCACAGAGGCAGTCCTGCCCTGCGACATAATTCATGACTCACCTCGCGTGCGCATGTACGAAGAAAGAGAAGACGAGCTTGATCGGCAGGACAGCTTGGACGCATTGGAAGAGGAGCGCGACGTGGCAAAGGCCCGTTCCGCATTCTATCAACAGCAGGCTCGAAGATATTAAAGCAGAGAGGTACGGGCCAAAACTTACAATGTTGGCGAACTAGTTCTACGCCTGTCGGACAAGAAAAAGGACAAACTCAAGCCCAAATGGGAGGGTCCATTCATAATCGACCAAGTCCTGACCGGTGGAGCGTACCGTCTGGGAAATGCGTCGGACAACCGACTCGAGCCGAACCCATGGAACGCAGCACGCCTATGAAGATTCTACGCCTAGCGCCGGACTCTGTGTTCGTCTCTTTCCTCTATCACTTTCCTTTTTTATTTTTTTATTTAGCTGCCTGGTATTTTTCTCCTCCTTCCTCCCTTCTTTCTCCCAAAGCCTTTAGGGGCTTGCTTGCGCGATTGTTCGCACATAATTGACGCGCCACCCGCACTCATTATACCTGGGGGCTTCTTTATCAGAAGCTTATATACACGGGCTTCATGCCCAAAACATGTGTGACACTTCTGCATGAACCTTTTATGCACCATTATATGCATCGATATGACTTAAGTTTTGGCCAAGCTGGGTTGCCTGGCTCCTGTGCTTACCCCTACGTTCTCGTTTGTTCAGCTAGGTGGTAAAGGGAGCACCTCTGCGATTGTTGCTGCCGGGTCAGCCGGATGTGTACCTCAGACTGGGTGAAGCCGAAAGCTAGCGTTCTTAAGGGAATATTCGGTCGGTGAATTAAAAGATGACTTTTCACTTGTTTATTTATCTGCCCCCAGATGCTTTTCTGCTTTTCTACGCAGTCCGAACATGCACTTTAGGGCATGCCTTCCAGGGAAGGAACCCCTAACGGAACTATTCTCCCTAGAAGATGTTTCTTACTAACCATGTAATATAACATAACTAGTTGGAAACTTGTCTGCTAAAGCACCTATGACCCCTACGCCTGGTCTCCATGCATGCCCCGGTTCTTACATAACCGAGAGGGTATTCGGACACACTCTAGACTATCGGGTCCAGAGGTTGAAGCGAAAAGGTCCGCAATGACAAACGATCTACAATCCGGCTAGAAGGCATTTTACATGTCATTTTAAATTACATAGTCAATTTGACTGGGTATATTCTTCTTCAATACCATCCAACAGGCTATCTAATTTATAGTCCTGTTGGGAATACTTGGCCGCCAGCTCTACCTGGCCATACACTAAACTGACAGGGATCTCCTTCCCGTCGGGCCCCAAAGGGCCGACCTCGGCCATGTGGTTTGGGTCAGCCTTCGTGTACCGCGTCTTCACCATGGCCCAGGCCTCCCTGGCGCCTTGACGGCAGGCCGATATCTTCCATAACCAGAAGCGCTGCCGCACTCCCTTCAGCTTCTCTGCAAGCTCTTCAAGGCCTTCGGGCAGGGAGAGGGATGGCCACAAAGCCTGGACGACGCCTTGCATCGCCTGCCGAACTCATTCGTGCAGTTGCAATAGCTCGGGGAGAAGATCCCCCGCAGAACCGGGCATTTCCTCCACAGGCCGACCTGTCAGCATATCTGCAGACATAGCTCTGTCAATCGACTTCCTCGCCGAACTCTTTTTCGAAGATTCGTTTAAGCACTTACTAAAAATGCCGCGCCGAAGTCGTCGATTCTCCTTTACGGAATCAGACAGCTGAGCACGAACATCCTTTAGTTCCTCACCCAGCTAGGTGTTGGCATCTTGAAGCTTGTTCTTCTCTTGCCTCACCCTCGTCAGCATGCTCTTGCCGGCCTTTAACTAGCGCAGGAGTTGTTGCTTGTCCGGATTCAATCCGGCTCCATCTGCACTTTTATTGTCAGAATTGCACACATGCCGCACGTCACAACAGAATTATCTTTCGAAGCATATATCACCTGAGGGAGTCCCCTTGGTACTCTCCGAAGCGGCCAGTGCGGCCTCAAGTTGGGCCTTGCACTCTTCCAGCTCTTGGGACAATTGCGTATTCTTTTTTGTAAGATCCTGCATATCATATGATCCTTAAATCAGTTATCTTAACTGTTTCAAGTCTCGGGGGCTACTGACATATATAACCATCATATTTACTCACCCGTATGTCTTTCACATACTGCTCTGTGGCTCTGGCTAAACCATTTTGAGCGGCACGGAGGTACGCATCTCCCGTACTAAAGGCGTACAACGCCTCTTGGGAAAAACATGCGTCGCGAAGAACAGTTCGGCGACGCCTGTGGTTCATGGCACTCTCCACCTCTGAATTTTTGGCAGACAGCCCGTCCGCGTCCTCTGTCGGAGGAACGTCCGGTACACGTCCGGTGTTCACCTCCGCTTCCGGACCTGGCCTTGAAGCCTGGCTGGTGGACATAGTCCGGCGGGCGCTCTTCTTCCTGAGGAGAGCATGAGCGTTAGTGTGACTTGAGGGCATAAACCCTAGGTGTTAAAATTGTATGCCCTACCGTTGTGCCGGAATCTCGATCCGGTCCACACTTCTCTTTAGCCCGCCTGGCTTCAACGGCCCTTGTTGGCTACCCACCACGGGCTCGGCCCTCCTCCTCAAGGATTTCCCCTTCAAAAGGAAACACTATTGGTTTATGGCAATCAAAATAAGGCATGGATGTATCCTCTTGAAAGTGCTGGGACTTCGGTCTTGGTTACCTTTGAGGCCGGAAGTAGTCCGGGATAGTCAGCCGTAATGGCCACTAAGGTATTGTCCTTACTGAATTGATGAAACACCCAATCAATTAGCTCCACACATAAGTCTGGATCCTCTTGGGAGTCCGGATCGAGGGACCGTTCCGGATCCTCCGGTTGCGAAGGAGGGCTGTTTATCTCCTTCACGGTCTGGCGCAGCTCCTGCGTTAAAACCGCTAGACACAGTACTCAATTGTGGGAATTTGAAAACAGCTAGGCAGGTGAAACTGTTCGCTTACCCATCTTGGAGGACTGTACATAGAGAATCCGCCCCGTGGGTTGACACGGAGGAACTCCTCTTCTTCTCCCTTGTAGAAAGCGGATAAGATCTTTGTTAGAGTGGCAACCGAATCCGGCCCCTTGCGACCGCACCGGGTGGCGTCGTCCTCCTCGTTGAAATTCCACATGGGGTGGCCTCTGTACTAAAGCGGCTGCACCCCCCGCATAATGCATGTGGCCATGACCTCGATCATGGTCAGTCCGGAATGAGCCAGTAACCATATCCGGCTCATCAGGTAAAGGACGTCCCTGTCAGTTTCCCTCTGAGGGTTCCGTGGGCGCCAACTCAGGCGTTTCTTCAACGGAGCATTATTGAACTCAGGTAGGTCCGTCCGTCCAGGGTCCGGCAGGGGGACGTCGTCCACATAAAACCATTCCGAAGGCCAGTCCTTGGACGCCTTCTTTGGGGTTCCAGATAGATATCCGGTCCCGACGATGCGCCATAGTTCGGCTCCGCCCACATGATAAATTGACCCCTCTTGAGAGCGGGGCACAAGGCAGAACAATCTCTTCCACAGCGCAAAGTGGGCCTCGATGCCCAAAAACAGCTCGCAGACAGCCACGAAGCCCGCAATATGCAGTATGGAGGCAGGCGTGAGGTTGTGTAGCTGGAGGCCGTAAAACTCCAGTAGCCCTCGGAGAAAAGGATGAATTGGAAATCCGAGACATCTTATTAAATAAGGGACTAGGCATACCCTCTCTCCTTGGGAGGGGTTGGGGACGCTCTCCGCCTGCTCTCCGCCACTATAGGTGGCAATCCCGGCTCGAACTGGGACCATATATGCTTGGGGGAGTAGCCCCTTGGATTGAAGTGCTACTAGCTCGCTATGCGGAGCGGAACACCACTCCCAAACTCCGGGCCGAGGGCTGGAGAGGCGAGAGGAGGAGCTGCCTCGACCGGTCATAGTGGAAAGGATCTCTGTCGAAAGCGCTCTGATGAATGCTCGCGGAGGGAAGGTGGTGTGAATTGGATCTAAATCCCCGTCTCTTTTATGGGAGGCTCATTTACGCGGCCGGGGGGGGGGGGGGGTAAATGTAAAAAAACTGGCTTTTCGCATTCGTTTGACACGTGGAAGATGGTCATTATTGGGCACAGAAGCTAAGGAGAGCAGCACGCACTAGAAGCCGGACACTATTCGACAGGAACATTGAATTTGGAGAAGAACCCGCCTTGCAATGCCGAAGACAAAATTGTGCGCCGGATTTACCATCATTGAAGCCTGGTTCGGGGGCTACTGAGGGAGTCCTAGATTAGGGGGTGTCTGGATGGCCGGACTATGACCTTTGGCCGGACTCCCGGACTATGAAGATACAAGATTGAAGACTTCGTCCCGTGTTCGGATAGGACTTTCCGTGGCGTGGAAGGCAAGCTTGGCGATATGATATGAAGATCTCCTCCCATTGTAACCGACTCTATGTAACCCTAGCCCTCTCCGGTGTCTATATAAACCGGAGAGGTTTAGTCCGTAGGACGAACAACAATCATACCATAGGCTAGCTTCTAGGGTTTAGCCTCTCTGATCTCGTGGTAGATCAACTCTTGTACTACCCGTATCATCAATATTAATCAAGCAGGAGTAGGGTTTTACCTCCATCGAGAGGGCCCGAACCTGGGTAAAAACATTGTGTCCCTTGTCTCCTGTTACCATCCGCCTAGACGCACAGTTCAGGACCCCCTACCCGAGATCCGCCGGTTTTGACACCGACAACACCCTTAAAGGTGGTTTTGGTGGGTTTGATCCTTGAAGGATCGATGCCCATTTTGCACATTGTATCCTGATAGAGCAGGTTCATGCTGCTACCATCGTCCATAAGGACTCTTGTAAGGTGAAATCCGTCAATGATGGGGTCGAGGACCAACGCGGCCGAAATGCCATGACGGATGCTGGTCGGATGGTCCCTGCGATTGAAAGTGATTGAACAAGAAGACCATGGGTTGAACTTTTGGGGCGACTGGCTCCATCGCATAGACGTCCCTTAGTGCACGCTTCCGTTCTTGCTTGGGAATATGGGTTGCTTATATCGTGTTTACCGTTTTCACTTGGGGAGGAAATTTCTTCTGTCCTCCTGTGTTCAGCAGCCGGGGCTCCTCGTCGTCATCGCTATGTATCCACTTTTCCTTGTTTTCGGCATTCAACTTGCCAGCCTGTTTGAACACCCAGCATACTCTATTGGTGTGGTTGGTTGGTTTATCGGGGGTGCCATGAATTTGACACGAGCGATTAAGTATGCGGTCCAGACTGGACGGGCCCGGATTGTTTCTTTTGAATGGCTTTTTTCGCTGACTGGACTTAGAGCCACTGAATCCGGCATTGACTGACATGTCTTCGGTATTATCGCCATTGCTGCGATGCTTGTGTCTGTTGCATCGGGGCTTGCCATTGTTATCTCTAGCATCTTTAGTGCCAGGATTTCTTGATGTGTTGTTGCTACGAGCCAGCCAGCTGTCCTCGCCCGCACAAAAGTGGGTCATGAGTGTCGTGAGGGCTGCCATGGACTTCGGCTTCTCTTGGCCGAGGGGTCGGGCGAGCCACTCGTCGCGGATGTTATTATTAAAGGCTGCTAGGGCTTCGGCATCCGGACAGTCGACAATTTCGTTCTTTTTAGTTAGGAACCGAGTCCAGAATTTCCTGGCTGACTCTCCGGGCTGTTGGGTTATGTGACTTAAGTCATCAGCATCCGGTGGTCGCACATAAGTGCCCTAGAAGTTGTCAAGGAATGCATCTTCCAGGTTCTCCCAACTGCCAATGGAGTTTGCCGGCAGGATGTTCAGCCAATGTCGAGCCGGTCCTTTGAGTTTTAGTGGGAGGTACTTGATGGCATGTAGATCATCATCGCGGGCCATGTGAATGTGGAGAAGGAATCTTCAATTCATACCGCGGGGTCTGTTGTACCGTCATATGATTCAATGTTCACGGGTTTAAACCCTTCTAGGAATTCATGATCCATTACTTCATCAGTGAAGCATAGGGGGTGTGCGGCGCCTCTATGTCAGACTACATCACGATGCAGTTCAAATGAGTCTGGTCTGTTGTATTCGGCTCGGCCGGATTTGTTTTTAGTATATCCGGCGTGACAGTCATCGTCGCGTGTTGGGGTGCGACGCCGTGATCCGTAGATCGATCTTGACTGTCCTGCTTTGTTTTCCAATTTGTCTCGCAGATCATGCGTGTAGCCCCGGGCCTTCGTGTTTTTGCTTGCTTGGTGATGGGGTGTGGGCTGGACTTCAGGATGATAGGCCGCTTTGTCTCGGCCACGAGGTGGACGGTCAGCCGCATCCTGCGCTGGTAGTGTAGGCTTTAATGCCTCCTCCTCGAGTTGAGGTAGCAACCTGCGCTTTGGGTAACTTTTGGTTGGGCGCTCGAGTCTGTATTCCTCGGCTGCCAGGACCTCAGTCGATCTATCAGTTAGCAGATCTTGATCAGCTTGAAGCTGATGCTACTTTTTCTTTAGGCTTTTTGAAGTGGCTATAAGTCGGCACTTGAAGCGCTCCTACTCGACGGGATCCTCAGGCATGATGAATTCTTCGTCGCCGAGGCTCACCACGTCTTCGGAGAGGGGCATATAATTGTCATCCTCTGATTCTCCATCCATTGCCTGTTCCTTAGGGCTAGCTTGCCCATCCTCCCGTTCGGCCTGCTCGAAGCTTGGCTGGGCGGGATTGTTTTCGTCCTTGGCATTATCCGGAATGTTATTATCTCTTGTGCCGGTATCGCTATTTTTGCTATGACAAGGTTTAGAGTGGCGCCGATGACGCCGGTGCTTAGATTGCTTCTCAAGGGTATTATCCTCCGTTGCCTCATCGCCATCGCTTTCTTTGGGCGTGTCCACCATATATATATCATATGATGAGGTGGCTGTCCAGCGCCCTGTGAGCGGTGGTTCCTATTCTTCTCCGGCGACTTCGTCCATACCGTCGACGTCTTCGGAGTCGAAATCCAGCATGTCGGTTAAGTCATCGATAGTGGCTATTAAATGGGTGGTGGGTGGGGAACGAATTTCTTCGTCGTCCGCTTCCCACTTAAGCCGGACATAGTTCGTCTAGGAGTCTCATGACAGGGAGAGAGACTTCAATGAATTTAGCACGTTGCCCAAGGGTAAGTGCTGAAAGATATCCGCAGAGGTAAACTCTATGATCGGTGCCCAATCATATTCGATAGGCACGGATGCACACGGTTCGGAGCCTATGGCCGGAGACGAGTCCGAGGGTCCGATAACACAGGCCTCATTGGAGGCGAAGTCAGTGTTCGGATCTATCGCTGCTGAGTGCGGCCTCCGTGGCAGGATCCATCCACCCGTCCTCGGATGGCACGATCTGCTCCGGATTAAGGGCCAGGGAAGCCGCAGGTATGATCTCCCGAACACCGTCCGATGGCAGATCTAAGTCATGCTCGTCATGATTGTTCGGCGCACCTGACATGGGTGATACGTCCCCAACGTATCTACTTTTCCAAACACTTTTGCCCTTGTTTTGGACTCTAACTTGCAAGATTTGAATGAAACGAACCCGGACTGACGTTGTTTTCAGCAGAACTGCCATGATGTTGTTTTATGTGTAGAAAAGAAAAGTTCTCGGAATGTCCTGAAAATCCACGGAGGCACTTTTTGGAATTAATAAGAATTTCTGGGCAAAAGAAATACACCAGGGGGACCAGGGCCTGTCCACGAGATAGGGGGACGGCCCCCCTGTAGGGCGCGCCCCCCTGTAGGGCGCGCCCCCCTATCTCGTGGGCCCCCTGGACCTCCACCGACCTCAACTCCAACTCCATATAAACCGTCTCGCGGAGAAAAAAATCAGAGAGAGAAAGCTTCATCGCATTTTATGACACGGAGCCACCGCCAAGCCCTAATCTCTCTCGGGAGGGCTGATCTGGAGTACGTTCGGGGCTCCAAAGAGGGGGATTCGTCGTCGTCGTCATCATCAACCATCCTCCATCACCAATTTCATGATGCTCACCGCCGTGCGTGAGTAATTCCATTGTAGGCTTGCTGGACGGTGATGGGTTGGGTGAGATTTACCATGTAATCAAATTAGTTTTGTTAGGGTTTGATCCCTAGTATCCACTATGTTTTGAGATTGATGTTGCTATGACTTTGCTATGCTTAATGCTTGTCACTAGGGCCCGAGTGCCATGATTTCAGATTTGAACCTATTATGTTTTCATGAATATATGTGTGTTCTTGATCCTATCTTGTAAGTCTATAGTCACCTATTATGTGTTATGATCCGACAACCCCGAAGTGACGATAATCGGGATACTTCTCGGTGATGACCGTAGTTTGAGGAGTTCATGTATTCACTATGTGTTAATGCTTTGGTCCGGTTCTCTATTAAAAGGAGGCCTTAATATCCCTTAGTTTCCACTAGGACCCCGCTACCACGGGAGGGTAGGACAAAAGATGGCATGCAAGTTCTTTTCCGTAAGCACGTATGACTATTTATGGAATACATGCCTACATTACATTGATGAACTGGAGCTAGTTCTGTGTCACCCTATGTTATAGCTATTACATGAGGAATTGCATCCGGCATAATTATCCATCACTGATCAATTGCCTACGAGCTTTTCATATATTGTTCTTCGCTTATTTACTTTTCCGTTGCTACTGTTACAACTACTACAAAAACCCAAAAACATTTATCTTTTCTTCTGCCACTGTTACCATTATTATCATACTACTTTGCTACTAAATACTTTGCTGCAGATACTAAGTTATCCAGGTGTGGTTGAATTAACAACTCAACTGCTAATACTCAAGAATATTCTTTGGCTCCCCTTGTGTCGAGTCAATAAATTTGGGTTGTACTTCACCCTCGAAAGCTGTTGCGATCCCCTACACTTGTGGGTTATCAAGACTAATTTCTGGCGCCGTTGCCAGGGAGCATAGCTCTATTCTCTGAGTCACTTGGGATTTATATCTGTTGATCACTATGAAGAACTTGAAAGAAGCTAAGACCAAGATTTTTCCGTCAACTACGAGGGGAGGTAAGGAACTGCCATCTAGCTCTGCACTAGATTCTACTTCCGTTATTAGTAGGCTTGCGACACCTAAACCTGCTACTGCTATGAATTATGATATGTCGCATGTTATTGATGATGCCACTTCTGCTATGCATGATGAAACTACTTCTGTGCATGATACTACTTTGCCATTAGGTGAATTTCTTGATGAACAACTTTCTAGAGTTAGGGGGCATGAAAATATTGAAGATGCTATTATTGATGATAGTGATGATGAAGGTTCTCCCAATGATTATGTATTGCCTGTTGTTCCTAAGGGTTATGTTATGAATGAAGAAGCTGCTAGGGAAATCTTTGCTTACAATGATAGAAACGATCTTAAGAAACTATTAGCTAAATGGAAGCAGCAGTCTCTTAATGCTAGAATGAAACCTGACCCTACTTTTGCTACTTCGCCTATCTGTGTTACTGATAAGGATTATGAATTCTCTGTTGATCCTGAAATTATTACTTTGGTAGAATTCGATCCTTTTTATGGCCTTGAATCTGAAACTGGTGTGGTACATCTTACCAAGTTGAATGATATAGCTACCCTATTTACTCATGATGAGAAGTCTCGCTATTTTTATATCCTTAAGATATTTCCGTTCTCATTAAAGGGTGATGTTAAAACTTGGTATAATTCTCTTGCTCCTGGTTGTGTGCGTAGTCCCTAGGATATGATTTATTAATTCTCTGCTAAATATTTCCCTGCTCATAAGAAACAATCTGCCTTGCGGGAAATATATAATTTTGTGCAAACCAAAGAAGGGAGTCTCCCACAAGCTTGGGGGAGGCTTCTCCAGTTACTTAATGCTTTGCCTGATCATCCTCTCAAGAAAAATGAAATACTTCATATCTTTTATAATGGACTAACCGATGCTTCCAAGGACTACTTGGATAGTTGTGCTGGTTGTGTTTTCAGGGAAAGAACAGTCGACGAAGCTGAATTACTATTGAATAATATGTTGACTAATGAAAATAATTGGACTCTTCCTGAGCCAATTCCTGAGGCAATTCCTGAACCAATTGAGCCAATTCCTGAGCCTATTCGTAAACCTACTCCGAAGAAGAGAGGTGTTTTATTTCTCAGTCCTGAAGATATGCAAGCAAAGAAATCAATGAAAGAAAAAGGTATTAAAGCTTAAGATGTTAAGAATTTACCTCCTATTGAAGAAATACATGGTCTTAATATACCGCCTATTGAAGAAACCCATTGTCTTGATAACCCAACACAGGTAGTAAAGGTAAATTCTCTCTATAGATATGATAAAGATGAAATGCCATCTACTAAATTTTATAGCCCTTGCTTAGATGAATTCGATGATTTCATGAATAGACAAGCAAATTTCAATGATTATGTTAGTAGACGATTGAAGAATAATTCTTATACGATAGTACACTTGAATGATTATGTAGCTAGAGTTAAAAGTGAACTTAAACTCACTAATAAACATGCTTCCATGGTTGCTACTCAAGCCGAACAAGTACTTAAGGCGCAGAATGAATTGCTTGCTGAATTAAATAATAAAAATGACTTTGCTGTTAGAGTGGCTACTAGAACTGGTAGAATGACTCAGGAACCTTTGTCTCTTGAAGGCCACCCTAAAAGAATTGAACAAGATTCTCAGAATAATAATCTAGATGTTCCTAGTTCTTCTAAGAAGGAGAAAAAGAAGAATGATAGGACTTTGCAAACTTCTAGTGAACCTAATGTAGAAACACCTGAGAATCCTAATAATACTTCTATCTCTGATGCTGAAACACAATCCGGAGATGAACATGAACCTGATGATAATGCTAATAATGATGTTCATGTAGATGCTCAACCTAGTAATAAAAATGATATAGAAATTGAACATGTTGTTGATCTTGATAACCCACAATCAAGAAACCAACGTTATGATAAGAGAGATTTTGTTGCTAGGAAGCACGGTAAAGAAAGAGAACCATGGGTTCAGAAACCCATGCCCTTTCCTCCTAAACCATCCAAGTCAAAGGATGATGAGGACTTTGAGCGTTTTGCTGAAATGATTAGACCTATTTTATTACGCATGCGCTTAACTGATATGATTAAAACAAACCCTTATGCTAAATATATGAAAGATATCATCACTAATAAGAGGAAAATACCTGAAACTAAGATTTCCACCATGCTTGACAACTATACCTTTAAGGGTGGAATACCTAAGAAACTTGGTGATCCCGGAGTACCCACTATACCTTGCTCTATTAAAAGAAATTATCTTAAAACTGCTTTATGTGATCTTGGGGCCGGTGTTAGTGTTATGACTCTTTCCTTGTACCGTAGACTTGAATTAAGTAAGTTGACACCTACTGAAATATCTTTGCAAGTGGCTAACAAATCAACTGTTATACATGTCGGCATTTGTGAGGACGTGCCTCTTGTTGTTGCGAATGTTACTATCTTAACAGACTTCGTTATACTTGATATTCCCGAAGACGATAGTATGTCTATTATTCTTGGTACACCCTTTTTAAATACTGCAGGAGCTGTTATTGATTGCAACAAAGGCAATGTCACCTTTCATGTTAATGGTAATGAGCATACAGTACACTTTCCGAGGAAGCAAATCCAAGTTCATAGCATAAATACTATTGAGAAAGTTCCAACTATTATTTTTGGAGGTTTTGAATTTCCTCTCCCTACTGTAAAGAAAAAGTATGATATTCTTATTGTTGGGGATTTTCATATCCCCGTTGAGGTAACTTAGTGTTATTCGAAATTTCTCCAGTTCCGTGCTATTCGGAATGAGTTTGTTAACAAGACATGATCAACCTTGTTAGAGGGTTCATTTTGATGATCATGAGATGGATGAAACTAGAAGGCACAACCTTCTGTACCCTCTTTTTAATTTCTGTTATTAGGATTAAATAAAGACAAAATAGTATTATCCATCTATTTTCTGAATTATCCGTGCATTAAAAAATAGACCGAAAATAAAAGTGCTCTGAATGCCCTGCAAATTTAGTATTATTTTTTCTGGAATATTTGAGGATTTTAGGCACTGAAATTACTACAGGAGGGGCAAGAACCAGGCCACGAGAGAGGAGGGCGCCCCCCCCTATAGGGCGCACCCCCTGTCTCGTGGGCCCCTGGTGGCCCCCCTCCACTTATGCCAGCACCCACACACTTCATCTTCTACCCAAAAAAATCCCCATCCAGCTCAAACCCGAGTTCTAGCTCGTTTTGCTGCGATTTTCGATCTCTTAGCTCAAAGCTCCATTCAGAAAACTGCTTTGGGAGATTGTTGTTTGGTATGTTACTCCTCCATTGGTCCAATTAGTTTTTGTTCTAGTGCTTTATTCATTGCAAATTTTTGCTGCATAGGTGACCATGTTCTTGAGCTTGCATGTTAAATTTTTGAGGTCCCAAGCAATTCCAATCCATGATTTAGGCTCTAGGCACTTGTAGGAGTAGTTGCTATCAATGTTGTTTAGTTTTATGCACTTTTATTTTGAAGTTACTAAAAATTTCAGAAATTTTCAAAAAAGAAATATGCTTAGAAGAATGTACCAAGGTGGTTCCTCAGTGAAGGGCCCAGGATTGCTATACGTGAGCAAGTTGTTGAATTGCCAAGGAACGCGGATGTACGAGCTTGTGAGTGGCCATCCGATGATTTTATGGTCAGAGCAGGCTTTAAGGAGGAATTTGACGTGTATGTGCGTAATGCTGAGCTGGAGGACTTCTTACAAGATAAGTGTCCTCAGTACTATCAATTGATTGATTCCTTTGTGCGGAGGTTTAAATATAACTGTACGCGTAATTCTCCTAGTGTCCTATTTGATATTTATGATACATCTTACACCATGGACTTAGAGGATTTTACAAATGCTTGCGAACTCCCACAGTGGGGTAATATTAATGATCCTCACAAATCTAAATTGAGAGATTTTCTTGCTAGTATTACTGTGGGAGAATCTAGGGACATAACACAAGCTACCATAGGGAGAGCATTCATTTTCCTGCTATACATTATTTTTCTCTCTTTATTGATAGATGTATTAACGGTAAGGATGAAGCACGTCACATGTGTGTCCCTGATCTGAGTATCCTCAAGAGTGCTGTGTTAGGTTATAAAGGTTATAACTTGGGGGCAATAGTTGCACGAAGGTTGCAGAATAATAGTAGTAAGGGAAATTTCTTTGGAGGAATTTATGCAACCTGTGTGGCTAACTATCTTAATATAGCCCCACGAGAGGGGGATATGATTTTACCCCATGTTTATTTGGATAAAGAAGCTATGTTTAATCATCATTTTCTTGAGAGGAATGAACAATTCCTCCATTATCGACTAATCTATGACAGACGCAACGTCGTCCCTGTTACCCTTCCTGCTCCCTACCTTTTTGATTATCAGTCAAAAGGAAGATATGTTGTCACCAGGGAGGAAGCAGCTGAATACGAGAGGGGAGAGGAGGCAGCTCGCCAACATGCTGTAGGTCAGGAGGCGGTTGCCGCTGCATCTCAGTACAAGCCCGGTTTCACTTATGGATATCAGCCAGGCGTTCCTTGGTATTATACCAACTTAGGCCAAAAGCCTAAGCTTGGGGGAGTACGTATTTCTCACCGACTTTACATTCATGTTCACACACTAGTCGTCGGTGCTCATACTCTTTCATTGTATTATCCATGCTAGTTTAAATTCCGTTTTCTAGTTTTCTTCTTGTGTGTGTTTGATAAACCTTGAGAAAAAACCAAAAAATTAGTTAGTTTAATTTCCATGCTTGTAGTAGAAATTAAAATGAAAACCCAAAAAGATTTCTAGTTCTTCTTCTTATTTGTTGGGAGCTTTCTCGTGTAAATAGTTTTCTTTTCTTTTCTTTCCTTTGGGGGTCGAGAAGACCATACTGAAAATGCTTAGTGGCTCTCATATGCATGATTGTTTATTTAACTTAGAGCCCATATTACTTGTCTTCTCTTTTGAGTTGAATGCTTGCAGATATCAGCTTAGTCCAATGCACATGCACTCTTATTATTATACACATCGTTCGGTCGTGCAAGTGAAAGGCAATAATGATGATATATGATGGACTTATTGGGATGAGAAAAGCTGGTATGAACTCGACCTCTCTTGTTTTTGTAAATATGATGAGTTCATCGTTTTTGAGTCAGCTTATTATGAAGTAAAAATATTTGCAATGACATTTAGAGATTATAGTTGCTTGTGCCATGCTTGATTATCTTTGAGTTATAATGGTTTACCTTGCATGCCAACATGCTATTAGAATGATTATGATGTGATATGATGGGATGGTATCCTCCTTTGAATGAATTGAGTGGCTCGACTTGGCACATGTTCACGCATGCAGTTGAAACAAATCAACATAGTCTTCATGATATTTATGTTCATGGTGGATTATATCCTACTCATGCTTGTATTCGGTGTGAATTAATTTTAATGCATGTTCATGACTGTTGTCGCTCTCTCAGTTGGTCGCTTCCCAGTCTTTTGCTAGCCTTCACCTGTACTAAGTGGGAATATTGCTGGTGCATCCAAACTCCTTAAACCCCAAAGTTGTTCCATATGAGTCCACTATACCTTCCTATATGCGGTATTTACCTGCCGTTCCAAGTAAATTTGTATGTGCCAAACTCTAAACCTTCAAATGAAATTCTGTTTTGTATGCTCGAGCAGCTCATGTTACAACTAGGGCTGCCTATATCTTCCATGCTAGGTGGGTTATTCTCAGAGGAGTGGACTCCGCTCCTCATTCACGAGAAATGGCCGGTAACCGGGATGCCCAGTCCCATGATCCAAAAAGATCAAAGCAAATCAAAATAATTAAACAAAACTCCCCCAGGGCTGTTGTTTGTTGGAGGCACTCATTGTTACGAGCAAGCCATGGATTGATGCTTGTTGGTGGTTGGGGGAGTATAAACTTTTACCATTCTGCGTGGGAACTGCCTATAATGCATTTAGTATGGATGATACAGCCATCTCATAGTTGTTGTGTTGACAGTGAAAGTATGCCGCTCAAAATGTTATTCAATCTCTATTTTAAAATCGAGCTCTGGCACCTCTACAAATCCCTGCTTCCCTCTGCGAAGGGCCTATCTATTTACTTTTATGTTGACTCATCACCCTTCTTATTAAAAGCACCCGCTGGAGAGCACACTGTCATTTGCATTTGTTTCTATTGGTTTATATTGGGTATGACTTGATTGGATCTCTTTTACCATAAATTACAATGTTTAGTCAGTCCTTGATCTTTAAAGGTGCTCTGCATTTATGTTTTGCGGTCTCAGAAAGGGCTAGCGAGATACCATTTTGTTATATCATGTTATGATTGTTTTGAGAAAGTGTTGTCATCCGAGTTTTATTATTATGGCTCGCTAGCTGATTATGTTATTGATATGAGTAATTGTGAGACCTAAGTGTTATTGTGAGTATGGTTAGTTTATAATATTGTTGAAACCTGAATGATGGCTTTACATGTTTACAACAACAAGAGCAAACAGAGTTTGTAAAAGTTTTTCTTTATCACTTTTAGTTTATCAACTGAATTGCTTGAGGACAAGCAAAGGTTTAAGCTTGGGGGAGTTGATACGTCTCCAACGTATCTACTTTTCCAAACACTTTTTCCCTTGTTTTGGACTCTAACTTGCATGATTTGAATGAAACTAACACGGACTGACGATGTTTTCAGCAGAACTGCCATGATGTTGTTTTATGTGTAGAAAAGAAAAGTTCTCGAAATGTGCTGAAAATACACTGAGGCACTTTTTGGAATTAATAAGAATTTCTAGGCGAAAGAAATACACCAGGGGGACCAGGGCCTATCCACGAGACAGGGGGCGCCCCCCCTTGTAGGGCGCGCCCCGCTATCTCGTGGGCCCCCTGGACCTCCACTGACCTCAACTCCAACTCCATATATTCTGTCTTACGGAGAAAAAAATTAGAGAGAGAAAGTTTCATCGCGTTTTACGACACGGAGCCGCCGCAAAGCCCTAATCTCTCTCGGGAGGGCTGATCTGGAGTCCTTCGGGGCTCCGGAGAGGGGCATTCATCGCCGTCATCATCATCAACCATCCTCCATCACCAATTTCATGATACTCACCGCCGTGCGTGAGTAATTCCATTGTAGGCTTGCTGGACGGTGATGGGTTGGATGAGATTTACCATGTAATCAAGTTAGTTTTGTTAGGGTTTAATCCCTAGTATCCACTATGTTCTAAGATTGATGTTGCTATGACTTTGCTATGCTTAATGCTTGTCACTAGGGCCCGAGTGCCATGATTTCAGATCTGAAACTATTATGTTTTCATGAATATATGTGTGTTCTTGATCCTATCTTGCAAGTCTATAGTCACCAATTATGTGTTATGATCCGACAACCCCGAAGTGACAATAATCGGGATACTTCTCGGTGATGACCGTACTTTGAGGAGTTCATGTATTCACTATGTGTTAATGCTTTGGTCCGGTTCTCTATTAAAAGGAGGCCTTAATATCCCTTAGTTTCCACTAGGACCCCGTTGCCACGGGAGGGTAGGACAAAAGATGTCATGCAAGTTCTTTTCCATTAGCACGTATGACTATTTACGGAATACATGCCTACATTACATTGATGAACTGGAGCTAGGTCTATGTCACCCTATGTTATAGCTGTTACATGAGGAATCGCATCCGGCATAATTATCCATCACTGATCCATTGCCTACGAGCTTTTCATATATTGTTATTCGCTTATTTACTTTTCCGTTGCTACTGTTACAACTACTACAAAAACCCAAAAACATTTATCTTTACTTCCGCCACTGTTACCATTATTATCATACTACTTTGCTACTAAATACTTTGCTGCAGATACTAAGTTATCCACGTGTGGTTGAATTGACAACTCAACTGCTAATACTCAAGAATATTCTTTGGCTCCCCTTGCGTCGAATCAATAAATTTGGGTTGTACTTCACCCTCGAAAGTTGTTGCGATCCCCTACACTTGTGGGTTATCAATGGGCTCGAATATGTTGAAGATCAAGTGTCCGCGTATGTCAGCGGTGTAGTTCAGGCTTTCAAACCTGACCTGATGACCAGAGGCATAGCTATCGATCTGCTCTAGATGGCCAAGTGAGTTGGCCTGTAGTGCGAACCCGCCAAATACGAAGATCTGTCTGGGGAGGAAAACCTCACACCGGATCGGATCATTGTAGATGATTGAAGGAGCCATCAAGCCATATCGTGAAGACACAATGGAACTCTCAATGAAAGCACCAATGTCGTTGTCAAAACCGGCGGATCTCGGGCAGGGGGTCCCGAACTGTGCATCTAAGGCCTTGTACAATGGCAGGTGCTTAGGGGAGGTGCTTAGAGAAATAAACCAGGCTTTTCTTAAGCACTAGTGCTTATTTGTATGGGATAGACGCTTAACTAAGCGTCTCTCCTGTAGAAATAGGCGTCGGTGCTTTAGAAAAAACCCGGTTTATTTTTCTAAGCATCTCTCTAAGCACATCCCATTGTACAAGGCCTAAGGCTAATGGTAACAGGAGGCGGGGGACACAATGTTTACCTAGGTTCGGGCCCTCTCGATGGAGGTAATACCCTACTTCCTGCTTGATTGATCTAGATGATATGAGTATTACAAGAGTTGATCTACCACGAGATCGTAGAGGCTAAACCCTAGAAGCTAGCCTATGATTATGATTGTTGTTGGTCCCACGGACTAAACCCTCCGGTTCATATAGACACCAGAGGGGGCTAGGGTTACACAGAGTCGGTTATAGAGAAGGAAATCTACATATCCGAATTGCCAAGCTTGCCTTCCACGCAAAGGAGAGTCCCACCCGGACACGGGACGAAGTCTTCAATCTTGTATCTTCATAGTCCAACAGTCCGGCACAAGTACATAGTCCGGCTGTCCGAGGACCCCCTAATCCAGGACTCCCTTAGTAGACACGAGGCAGGGAGGCGCACCCACCTCCCCTGGGCGCACCCCCCACCCTCATGGGCCCCACGTGGCTCCCCTAACCGACTTCTTTCGCCTATATATCTCCATATACCCTAAAAACATCGAGGAGCAGAATAGATCGGGAGTTCCGCCGCCGCAAGCCTCTGTAGCCACCAAAAACCTCTCGGGACCCTGTTGCGACACCCTGTCGGAGGGGGAATCCCTCACCGGTGGCCATCTTCATCATCCCAACGCTCTCCATGACGAGGAGGGAGTAATTCACCCTCAGGGTTGAGGGTATGTACCAGTAGCTATGTGTTTGATCTCTCTCTCTCTCGTGTTCTTGATTTGGCACGATCTTGATGTATCGCGAGCTTTGCTATTATAGTTGGATCTTATGATGTTTCTTCCCCTCTATTCTCTTGTGATGAATTGAGTTTTCCCTTTGAAGTTGTCTTATCGGATTGAGTCTTTAAGGATTTGAGAACACTTGATGTATGTCTTGTCGTGCTTATCTGTGGTGACAATGGGATATTCACGTGATCCACTTGATGTATGTTTTGCTGATCAACTTGCGGGTTCCGTGACCTTGGGAATCTATGCATAGGGGTTGGCACATGTTTTCTTCTTGACTCTCCGGTAGAAACTTTGGGGCACTCTTTGAAGTACTTTGTGTTGGTTGAATAGATGATTCTAAGATTGTGTGATGCATATCGTATAATCATGCCCACGGATACTTGAGGTGACATTGGAGTATCTAGGGGACATTAGGGTTTTCGTTGATTTGTGTCTTAAGGTGTTATTATAGTACGAACTCTATGATAGATTGAACGGAAAGAATAGCTTCGTGTTATTTTACTACGGACTCTTGAATAGATCGAGTAGAAAGGATAACTTTGAGGTGGTTTCGTACCCTACAATAATCTCTTCGTTTTTTCTCCGCTATTAGTGACTTTGGAGTGACTCTTTGTTGCATGTTGAGGGATAGTTATATGATTCGGTTATGTTATTATTGTTGAGAGAACTTGCACTAGTGAAAGTATGAACCCTAGGCCTTGTTTCCTAGCATTGCAATACCGTTTACGCTCACTTTTACCACTTGTTACCTTGCTGTTTTATATTTTCAGATTACAAAAACCTATATCTACCATCCATATTGCACTTGTATCACCATCTCTTCGCCGAACTAGTACACCTATACAATTTACCATTGTATTGGGTGTGTTGGGGACACAAGAGACTCTTTGTTATTTGGTTGCAGGGTTACTTGAGAGAGAGACCATCTTCATCCTACGCCTCCCACGGATTGATAAACCTTAGGTCGCCACTTGAGGGAAATTGTCTACTGTCCTACAAACCTCTGCACTTGGAGGCCCAACAACGTCCACAAGAAGAGGGTTGCGTAGTAGACATCATGTACCAGTGGTAGTTTCTTTTTTAAATAGTTACTGCGATAATTGGGTTGAAGTGATATATTTTATGTCTGCCCCGAATGATCTCAAATTCACTAGTAGTAACAAAGAAAAGGTTGCCTTGTTAAGTAACAGAAAACAGGGTGAAAACTATCACGTGAGGCCGGTAAAAACAAGTCACACTGGGTTCAGCGTCATCGTCACTACGGCTCTGCGCCTGCGAGAAGTCTACATATCGAGGGGACTACGGAGAGAAAGACGTATCGAGTGTGTGTGAGCGAGGCACAGAGACACAACTAGCGTGCACGTGTTTGTGTGTGTGTGTGTGTGTTTGTGTGTGTGTGTGTGTGTGTCTATGTGTGTGTGTGTGTGTGAGAGAGAGAGAGAGAGAAGCCAATTGATAAATTAAGATTAATATCGAGTTGTCATCCTTCTGCTGTCATTGTTGGGGGTGGGGAGGGGGAGGGAGAGAAAGACGTATCGAGAGTGTGCGCGCGGTAGGCACAGAGGCACAACTAGTGTGTGTGTGTGTGTTTGAGAGAGAAGCTAGTAGATAGATTACTATCAAGATCGAGGTGCCACCCTACTCCCTCAGTGTCGGGTAGTGTGTGTGTGTGTGTGTGTGTGTGTGTGTGTGTTTGAGATAGAAGCCAGTAGATAGGTTAGTATCGAGATCGAGGTGTCACCTTACTCCTTCGGTGTCAGGAAGTGTGTGTGTGTGGGTGTGGGGGCAGTGACAAGTTTGTGTGACACATATCTATATTAAGTGATAGGTGGATAGCATGTGTGCGAGGCATACTTAAAGCATCACGGAGAAAAACAAGCGGTGTGCATGCAAGTGCCGGAAAAAATGAAGAGAGAAACAACGTCTACGTGTGTGCATGTGTGTGTGTGTGTGAGAGAGAGAGAGAGAGAGAGAGAGATAGAGAGAGAGAGAGAGCGAAGTCTCAAAACAAAAGGTGCTCTGCTAGAATCCCATTGTATGTATTCATATGGTTCCGGGACTCGAGTTAACCTTAGGCATATGTGTGTGAGACATAATTATACTTTGAGACATTAGTGGCGGTGGGTGTGCAGAATTAAAGGGGTGGGTGTGTTCGACAGAGAGAGTGTGCGTGTTTCTGTGTGAGAGACTTGTAGGACAGGGTAGAAGACGAATTCTAACCTTGACGGAGGGAGAGAAATATACGAAGTGCGCATCTGTGATTCCGATGCCCATGGAGAAATGAGATATGTATGCATGTGAGAGAGATTGCACAATTCATTCACATATCACTATCTAGCAATCTTGGACGTGCATCGCTTGAACATAAATCAATATCTACTTCGTATCATGGCCAAAGATACAATATCGATTCAATGCTATAGATATTGGACACTCACATATCACATTTTTTTTCCAAATAATCCTTTTCAGTTGTGCATGCCAAAGTTACGGTGATGTTTCTTCAAACAGCCACTATAGCTATCATGTACATGCACCGTTGTTAGTCTTGCATTCAAATTCATTAGTCTTGGATGATTTAAGTTTCTATTTTGAAGTAACATATGTAATATTCATATATGAATTCAACGGGTACACAATTTATGAAATGGAGGCTATCTAATCATATGAGGTAACACTTTTAAGTACCGGACTACAATATCCATTTCTTTTCTGGGACTAAAATATCCATTTCTTTTTGTGCGCCTCTACAATAACATGTTAATGCATTATGTTTAAAGTAAATAACCAATAGCACTAAATTATATATTTACACGAGAAATACATAGGCTGAGCGTTTGATCCCCTTTTTTGTGAATGCGCCTCTACACCCATATGATTGGTCGTGCCCATGTGAACGTCCAAGTTATCGGTGCATCATCCTGAGTTATTGTCTTTATTTCTAGGGTGGACTTCATACCAGTTATTAACTGCTGACGTGTGCCCGTGTACATAGTCTCGCATGATCTTCCTGCTAGCACTGTCCAAAATTAGTTGAAACTGGATATGAACGATCTCGCGGGCGGCAAAATCTCCCGCCTCCTTCTAAAATTTCTGCCACCTAGTCTTTAGCATGAGAAATTCCCCTTTTGTCCTTGGTGCACGGAGAACAATAGTTACAATACGGCCCTCATTTACATAATATGTTGGGGCTGCTTTGGTAACTTCCGGTTCCCCCCACCAGACGGCACCCCCATTTCCTCCCCCCCCCCTCCCACAAAAATGACTAACTCCACAGCACCAGAGTATCTTACATCACGCCGTCAGTACTTCATCGGCCTTTCTACTCCTCCCCTCTCAAAACCCTAGACTGCTCATCCAGTGGCGTACCAAAGCCCATTCACTGCCAGAAGCGTCCACCTTGTCGTATCTGCTTCTGCGGCTGCATCTACCCCTCCCACCTCCCCTAGAAACAAGTAGACTGCTCATCCACCATTGTAGCACAGCCCATTCAGTGTGGGCCTTGTCCACGATGCTGGATCTGCTTCGCCGGTACTCTCGTGACCTGTAGCGCATCTGCAGCGGCTCCTTCATACTCCCCACCGAAGACGCTTCGTCCACACCCCCGGAGCCGCCCCACCGACGCCCCCGTCGACGGTCTGATCCTCTTCGCCGACACCTTCCTCAACCCTACCAGAGTCGCTTCGCCGATACCATCCTCAACCTTACCAGAGTAGCTTTGCCTATGCCATTATCAACCCTACCGGGGCCGCTTTGCCAATGCACAAGTCCACAGCCTCAGATCCGCTTCGTCGCACCCTCGTCCAACCTACCAGAGTAGCTTCTAACGCCCTGTCCATGGTCGTAGATCCGCATCGTCAACACCATCCTGAACCCAACCACCGGAGTAGCTTCACCGATGCCCTCGTCCACGGCCTTAGATCATCTTCGCCCACACCGTAGTCCACCCTAACGGAGCCGCTCCACAAACACCCTACTGCACAGTTCTAGATCTCCTTATTGGACCCCGACAGCCAACACAGCGTCATTACCATTGCCGTTTCTAACCTGATTCCCACCATTTGGCAAAATGCCAATCACCCGCCACGGCCTAGGTACTTGTCACCTTTAAACCCGTCCAGCATCACCTCACCGATGTACTTCAAATATACTAACAGGTCGCTGTTACATGTTATGTTGTTGGCAAGAACTACAAGGACGATGTTTCTTCTGGATCTAACAGCTTGTCCAACCAAGATCCTGGACTAAGGCATTGCTATGATCTTGTAAGTGAATATATCTCTCTTGTATTGTTGTCTGCCTGCCAGCGTGCTTTGCTAGGATTTTCAACCAGTTATCCCTTTGTGCAGACAATGATTTCCACTACTGACTGCTAAATTAGAGATGTAGATGTCATATATGATACTCCCTCTATTCCTAAATATAAGTCTTTCTAGAGATTCCACTATAGACTACATATAGAGAAAAATGAGTGAATCTACACTTGAAAATGCATCTATATACATCTGTATGTGGTCCATACTGGAATCTCTACAAAGACATATATTTAGGAACAGAGGTAGTACATTAACAAAATCGTAGGTGGCATGTAGGAATTCCAGTGCACTACATTAGGCTCCCTTAGAGTGCCTGCTAGTCCAGCACACAGAGTCATGGCTAGTTTATGCTACACACACAATCGTTAATTGGTGGTTTAAATATGCACAAGGGATATGCAATGTATTACCATGTAGAGATATCTGAAATTAGCTGTCTCAACTTGCAGATAGGGTTACGCAATGAAAAAGTACAAGATGTATGTGGCAATTTCATGGAACATCACAAAAAACAAGAGGCAGTGGTGAGCCTATACAGTGTGCTATGGTAGGTCACTCTGGCCCAGTTCTTTTGTAGGATTCTCCTAGAATATGCCTCTCTCTAGCTTCTCCTGGAATCTTTGACCCCCTTTTGTTTTATAATCCTAACTAATTAGACCCTAACTAGATAGGATTTTAAAACAAATGGGGCTCAAAGATTCTGGGAGAATCTGGGTAGGGGTCAGATTCTAGGAGAATCTAGCAAAAGAACCGGGCCTCCATTGCAATCATCATGACATGTTATTTGTATGCCAGTTCTATTGGCCAAGTTTCTTAGGGACAGTTATTTTGAGTTATCCTGAGAAAATAAGCACCTTTCAATATAAGCTCCGGATAATAAACCAACCAGTTCTTTTCATTGCCTGCCTTTTCAGCTCATCTGTGGTATGATCAGTGAAAAGTCTAGATTGCATTATATTTTGTCATTTTGCTGCACGTATATAAATTAATTTGACTTGCAAACATCACAAATTGAACCCAGTGTGGTAATTAATATGATAGGAAAATAGACCATCAATATTTGTTCAAAATGCAAATACAAAGATACCATCTACTTGGCACAATCTACTTTGGTCAATATCTTCCATAGAGATACCATTTCCTAATTTAAATGAAGAATGCATGACCTAAATTTAAATGAAGAACAATTATTTATCGAAATTCGAGGTCCAAGTGGCTGGTTATTATCATATAGCAGCACCACCTGAAAGCATCATATAGCAGCAGTAGATCATAGCAACTCATCATACACCAGTAGTAGCTAGCAATTCATCATATACCAGCAACAGCTCATAGCAATTCATCATATAGCAGCAACAGGAACAGCTCATAGCAATTCATCATATAGCAGCAACAGCAGCAGCTTATATCAACTCATCATATAGCAGCAGCAGCAGCTCATAACGATTCATCATATAGCAACTCATAGCAATTCATCATATAGCAGCAGCAAGAGCAGCTCATAGCAATGCATCATATAGCAGCAGTAGAAGCAGCTCATAGAAATTCATCGTATAGCGGATCAGAACGAAAATTTGGCAAGAAATCAGAGGAGATCCTCACCTTGTTGGATGAGCTCATCCTTCAACAGCACCTCAAGGCCACGGCCTGGGAGGAGGGGAGGGGAACGAGGTGCCTTCTACCGCAGTGGGGCATCGACCGTAGTTGTGCAGCGCCCGCCGGAGTAGTGCCTTGGACGGACCATGGAGGAGCAGCGGCTGGAGACCATGAGAATGAGGGGCGGCGCCAGAGGGAGGAGTAGCTAGGGAGATTTGGCCCTGCCCACCGGCCATGTAGCCTAGCTGGATAGAGCATCGTCGAGGACTAGGCCAGATGGGACCAGCGGCGATGGCTCGCTGGAGGAACCCTAGCGCTGCATGCAGGGGATCGAAGTAGAGGGAAAGGGGAGAGGATATGTGAGCGGGCAGGGCAATGAACACTTGCGTGTGTTTTTTACTTGAGGGTTAATTAGGTGTGACACGGGCGTGAACAGTGGCATTTTGAGTGTAATATAGGCAGACAACAAAGTCATTTCACTATTCCCCTTCCCTTGAATTTTTAGTGAGCTTCTATCCAAAGCACCCCCCCCCTCCAAAGAGAAATAAGTTAAGCCCAAGCCCATAAATCAAAGATGACTTCTCTACATCTTTTAAGGCTTATTTTGACAATAAGCTCTGAAAAGGCGAAACAGAACTGGCCCTTAACCTACAATTCAATCGTGCGTGCAATGATGAATCACTCATGCCTTCTATAGTGTACATTTAGGCATCATACATGGCATAACATAATACATGTGCATTTCATTATAGAATCTGAAATATGCAATTTTTATGTTAGTTCATATGTTGCACATGATGTCTAAATGCCCCTTAAATCCGGTCAGTCAAGTGATGGTCTTTAAGCCTCCTTTTATGCTTATTTTCTTGATATGTAAGATTTTCTCACACATCTTTTAAATTGCTTGTTTGTATCAACTAGCCATACTAAAACTATTTGCTTTGATTACTTGCTATTCTTGACCTAACAAAGCTTGTCAACAATTTAAACACTGAGGACTGTTGTAGTGGGGGCTTGTATAACTCATAGGTGACATAAAGGTTTAGTTGTACACTAAAGTAGGCTCTCCAAGAGTACATAGAGATCCAGTTCAAAGGTATGCCTAGTTTTTACACAGTGCACACATAGTAAATGATCATTTCATTGTGTGGAAGAGATGTGGCATGTTTCATTATGTGGTGTTGTTTTGTTATAAACTCATCCTTTTGTGTTGTTCACAACCTGGAAAGTATGCATATTTTTCTTCCAAGGAGACCAGTAACTAGTTTGTGTCACCTTGCAGAGGGGGTGCAATGAAGATAAGATTGAGGATTTCCAAGTACGAGATGTTAGGAAGGATCCTTGCAAGAGAAGGAGGAGCAGCGTTGAGCCTGTTCAACCAGTTATGGTAAGTCACTATATTACAATTACCAGGACATCCTATTTGTCCGACATTGTGCTTGTGTAGGGTTCTTCACCTGTAACCCAGTCATTGGGCCATTGATTAAAACCCTCTCTGCTCACTACTATATGATGTTCTAACTTTTTTGTAAATCAGATGTATGTAAAGAAACTTTAATGTGTCTGTTCACTCATTACGAATGTAGTCTACTTTTAAATATCTAAAACATCTTATAGTAGTGAATAGTGTGAAACTACTTCCTGCCGTGGTAGAGTTGTCGATGTCATAAATGTCATAACCAAACGCATAATCACATCATTAGCCTCCCTACCATTACTAAGATATTGATTACATACTAGTCGAGATACTTCATAGGGGGGAAATAATATTACATTACTTGTTCCTTGATATAGTAAATGTAGCTAGGCCATGGATGTTATTGAGGCGTGCATGTATGCATGCTACCAACTCAACAGTTCAATTGCTTATTTGTTTCAGGCATAGTTAAATTGCTCTTTTCAATTGTTTTATTTTTCCTCAGTTAATAAGATGCCCAAACAATGATGTCTGATGTTGGGTACTTGTATAACTATTAGTGGACGTAATTAAAGGCATTATCGTTTAATTACTCTGGCAAAGTGTACCTGAAGCTTTGAAGTCTATTAACCAACTATTACTGCATGAGGCTCACAATCTAGTTTATACTAGGCTAATGATTGCATAGTTTTGCTTGCTGTAGTAGGTTTGTATGAATCCCTCTGTTGTTCATTATGCTCCCTAAGACTTTAATTGAGCTATAGAATGGCCAACTGCTTGCTTACTTATACGCAATATATATAGTTTTGCTTGCTGTAGTAGGTTTGTATGTATGTGTGTGTGTGTGTGTGTGTATATATAATGTTCAGTAGTTGCGTGTGATCTAAATTTGTAACATGTTTGTGTTTTGGATTTGGCCCCAACATCATGCTCCTCTGGTGAGCTATGAGAGATTTCTGTATGCGGGCTACACAGACTACCATTTTTATAATTTTTAAAATATCACCTGCTTATGCTTCATGACGTGTAACATTATTGTTAGCCCTGTTTTGCCATGTACAAAATAGTCTGTCTTGCTCGCTTCACTATTGTAACTATATTTTTGCCCTAGTCATATGTACTTACAGAAACATTTCAGGATGAAGTGACATCAACACAAAGATCTGCGAGCAGTGTGGCATGGCCGTTACCAAATGATTATGGATTGGAATTGGAATGTGCTGATGTTCCCGAGCATCAACTAGAGGTGGCAAGACAACGTGTACATGATTATCTACATGCAATCAACAATTTGAGACTGGAGTTGCAGGTATTAGATGCAGGAGTAAAAAATGAAACGAGACATTGAGGTAATTGTCGGTGTCAAAACCGGCGGCTCTCGGGTAGGGGGTCCCGAACTGTGCGTCTAGGGCTAATGGTAACAGGAGGCAGGGGACACAATGTTTTACCCAGGTTCGGGCCCTCTCGATGGAGGTAATACCCTACTTCCTGCTTGATTGATCTTGATGATATGTGTATTACAAGAGTTGATCTACCACGAGATCGTAGAGGCTAAACCCTAGAAGCTAGCCTATGATTATGAATGTTCTTGTCCTACGGACTAAACCCTCCGGTTTATATAGATACCGGAGGGGGCTAGGGTTACACAGAGTCGGTTATAGAGAACGATATCTACATATCCGAATTGCCAAGCTTGCCTTCCACGCAAAGGAGAGTACCATCCGGACACAGGATGAAGTCTTCAATCTTGTATCTTCATAGTCCAACAGTCTGGCCAAAGTATATAGTCTGGCTGTCCAAGAAACCCCTTAATCCAGGACTCCCTCAGTAGCCCCTGAACCAAGCTTCAATGACGATGAGTTCGGTGCGCAGATTGTCTTCGGCATTGCAAGGCAGGTTCCTTCTCCGAATACTCCATAGAAGATTTTGAACACAGGAATCATGTCCATCTCTGCAAAACAAATCCCACATACCACCGTAGAGAGCACAATATTCCACAAATCTAATCTGATGACAACTTTTCATAGCGTGATGTCACACCACGGGCCGGTCTTTATTCGAACCATTTTTCACCACCAGCCACTACGCGTGCTGTGAGGCGGTTTTATTGGCACGTCTTGTGGAAGCAGAGATCGTGTCCCCCTTATCACGGGATTCTCATCAATACAGGTGTGGGTAACCCAACTGTGTTTTTTCAATATGACTCCTCGATTTTAGGCAAGTCCCAAATGGTCACGCGGGGACGCTTGATATTCGTCCTCTTTATAAGGGGCCAAGGCCTGTCCTTTTCCTCCCAAGCTCGATCCTCCCCCTCCCGCACCTCGAGTTCCAACACCCAAGGCTCAAGCTAGGCACTTCGAACCTTCAACCATGTCCGGATCCAACCTTCAAGGCCAGTGGATGGCCTCCTCTGTCACAGAGGAGGACATTAAGAAGCTCAGGGAGGCCAGGTATCTCACCGCCGAAATCCCGCACAGGCTGCCTGCTCAAGGGCAGGTCATCCCCACTCCCGAACCCAACGAGAGTGTCGAATTTATTTCCCACTTCCTCCGAGGGCTAGGTTTTAGTCTTGATCCCTTTGTGAGAGGGCTCATGTTCTATTACAGGCTAGATTTCCATGATCTAGCTCCGGACTCCATCCTCCACATCTCGTCGTTTATCGTTGTGTGTGAAGCCTTCCTCCACATCACCCCCCACTTCGGCCTATGGCTCAAGACTTTCAATGTGAGGCCGAAGGTGATCGACGGGCGTCACGCGGAGTGCGGAGGTGCTATAATAAGAAAAGGCGCCGATGCCCCATGGCCAAAGGGTTCCTTCACAGAAACTTCCGACTTATGGCAACGGGAGTGGTTTTACATCATAGCTCCCCGAGGTACAAAGCAGGCGGCCGCTCCAGTATTCTGCTCGGACCCTCCGCTGCAACTAGCGTCATAGGTCGACAAGGGGCTGGACTGGGGGCCAGTTAATGATGTGCTGACACTGCAAAGCCGCATCTGAGACCTTCTTAAGAAGTATGTGAGTCTCGTCAAGATAATGCAAGTAATGCTGCTTGGTTGGGTCCTGCCCTGCCAATGTCGGCCTCTTCGCATGTGGGAGTTCAACCAGGAAGGACCGCGAACCGTTCAACAATTCTTCAGCATGACGCTCAAAGAGATGTATGGGTCGTTCTTTGGATCACGGATAAAGTGTCCGGATACCACCAAGGACGTGGGTCTCAACTGCAACCGTCCGTATACCTAGGTAAGTAATTCCGCTACCAAACACACCGTCCTTTATGTTTGTTATAACATCATTCTGAAAAATTTCTCTCCGCCAGGACTGGATAAGGAAGGCGGAGAGGATTAGGTGTTCGGCCCCTCTTCCCAAAGACTCGCCGGATCCTCTATTGATCAGGATGCTTGAGCGCGCGCCGTATGAGGTGCCATCAGGAGAAGATGAGAGGAGGAATAGAGAAGCCACCGATGGGCTTAATACTTTACACATCCAAATTGGGGGAGTAAGTGCCTCCGCGAAGGAGGACTATCGGGGAGGTGAATCTGAAATCTCCTCTCCTCACGGCAAGAAAAGGGCCGCCTCTGAAGACTTGGAACAGTAGTTTCCAAATGAGGGAAGAAACCCTCGCCAGGGGGCCCTGCCCCAGAGGGCATCCTTACCGCACAGCGACCGCAAGGGGGCCAACCCTCAACCGAGATGTAAGTGAAAAAAGGTACTTTGGTAAATATATCTTGTTTTGCCTCTGAGAATAATAACCGAGACATATTTTTTGCAGTCCCGCCCGTAGCCCTTCTCCATAGAGTTCGGCTTCGGGGGATCTTCTTCCGGAGATGATGGAGAGCAAAACGCCTCCTCCAGCCTCTCCGCCACACGGGGCGAATGTCGGTGTCAAAACCGGCGGATCTCGTGTAGGGCGTCCCGAACTATGCGTCTAAGGCTAATGGTAACAGGAGGCAGGGGACACGATGTTTTACCCAGGTTCAGGCCCTCTCAATGGAGGTAATACCCTACTTCCTGCTTGATTGATCTTGATGATATGAGTGTTACAAGAGTTGATCTACCACGAGATCGTAGAAGCTAAACCCTAGAAGCTAGCCTATGATTATGATTGTTGTTGTCCTACAGACTAAACCCTCCGGTTTATATAGACAGCGGAGGGGGCTAGGGTTACATAGAGACGCTTACAGAGAAGGAGATCTACATATCCGAAATGCCAAGCTTGCCTTCCACACAAAGGAGAGTCCCATCCGGACACGGGATGAAGTCTTCAATCTTGTATCTTCATAGTCCAACAGTCCGGCCAAAGTATATAGCCTGGCTGTCTGAGGACCCCTTAATCCATGACTCCCTCGGTAGCCCCTGAACCAGGCTTCAATGATGATGAGTCTGGCACGCAGATTATCTTCGGCATTCCAAGGCGGGTTCCTTCTCCGAATACTCCATAGAAGATTTTGAACACAAGAATCGTGTCCGGCTCTGCAAAACAAATCCCACATACCACCATAGAGAGCACAATATTCCAAAAATCTAATCTGCTGACAACTTTTTATAGTATGACATCATGCCACGGTCGGGTCATTATTCGAACCGCTTTTCCGTAACCAGCCACTGCACGTAATGCGAGGCGGTTTCCTTGACACATCTTGTCAAAGCAGAGATCGTGTCCCCTTTTCGTGGGATTCTCATCAATACAGGCATGGGTAACCCAACCGCGCCATCAATCATGGAGCTTGGGGAATAAGAGATTTTAACGGGCAAGTGGGGAGGCGCACAATTTCTACCGCCTTTATAAAGAGATAGGGATCCTCCTTTTTCACCCACGCCTTCTTCTTCCTTCACTCATCCATTCTCGCACGCTCGATCTCCAGCGCCCCAGTTCTCACCTTCTCCGTACAACCATTCCAAACATGTCCGGAGCGGGAGGCAAGTGGATGGCCTCCTCCGTCACGGAGGAGGACATTACGAAGCTCCGGGAGGCCGGATACTTGCCCGCAGACATCACGCACCGGCTCTTGGACGCGGGGCAGATCGTTCTGACTCCGGAACCCCACAAGAGGGTTGTGTTCCTCCCGCACTGTCGGTGTCAAAACCGGCGGATCTCGGGTAGGGGGTCCCGAACTGTGCGTCTAAGGATAATGGTAACAGGAGGCTGGGGACACGATGTTTACCCAGGTTCGGGCCCTCTCAATGGAGGTAATACCCTAATTCCTGTTTGATTGATCTTGATGATATGAGTATTACAAGAGTTGATCTACCACAAGATCATAGAGGCTAAACCCTAGAGCTAGCCTATGGTATGATTTTTGTTGTGTCCTACGGACTAAACCCTCCGATTTATATAGACACCGAAGGGGCCTAGGGCTATATAGAGTCGGTTTATAGAGGAGGAGATCTACATCTGAATCACCAAGCTTGCCTTCCACGCCAAGGAGAGTCCCATACGGACACGGGACGAAGTCTTCAATCTTGTATCTTCATAGTCCAACAGCCCGGCCAAAGTATATAGTCCGGCTATCCGGATACCCCCTTATCCAGGACTCCCTCAGTAGCCCCTGAACCAGGCTTCAATGATGATGAGTCCGGTGCGTAGATTGTCTTTGGCATTGCGTGGTGGGTTCCATCTCCGAATACTTCAAGATAAACTCTGAACACAAGGACCGTGTCTGGCTTTGCAAGATAAATTCCATATACCACCGTAGAGAGAACAATAATCCATGAATTTGATCTGCTGACAACTCTTCATAGTGTGACATCACGCCATGGTTCGGTCATTATTCGAACCGTTTCTTACAACCTGCTTTCGCACACATTGCGAGGCGGTTTCTTTGGCACGTCTTGTCAAAGTAGAGATCGTGTCCACTTAATGCTGGATCTTCTTCAATACGGGTGTCGGTGTCAAAACCGGCAGATCTCGGGTAGGGGGTCCCGAACTGTCCTCTAGGCGGATGGTACCAGGAGACAAGGGACACGATGTTTTTACCCAGGTTCGGGCCCTCTCGATGGAGGTAAAACCCTACTCCTACTTGATTAATATTGATGATATGGGTAGTACAAGAGTTGATCTACCACGAGATCAGAGAGGCTAAACCCTAGAAGCTAGCCTTTGGTATGATTGTTGTTCGTCCTACGGATTAAATCTCTCCAGTTTATATAGGCACCGGAGAGGGCTAGGGTTACATAGAGTCAGTTACAATGGGAGGAGATCTTCATATCATATCGCCAAGCTTGCCTTCCACGCCAAGGAAAGTCCTATCCGGACACGGGACAAAGTCTTCAATCGTGTATCTTCATAGTCTGGGAGTCCGGCCAAAGGTCATAGTCCGGCCATCCGAACACCCCCTAATCCAGGACTCCCTCAGTAGCCCCCGAACCAGGCTTCAATGACGGTAAATCCGGTGCACGAGTTTGTCTTCGGCATTGCAAGGCGGGTTCTTCTCCAAATTCCATGTTCCTGTCGAATAGTGTCCGGCTTCTAGTGCGTACTGCTCTCCTCAGCTTCTATGCCCAATAATGACCATCTTCCACGTGTTAAACGAATGCGAAAAGCCAGGGGGGGTTTACATTTACCCCCCCCCCCCCCCCCCGGCCGCGTAAATGAGCCGCCCATAAAAGAGACGGGGATTTAGATCCAATTCACACCACCTTCCCTCCGCGAGCATTCATCAGAGCGCTTTCGACAGAGATCAATTCCACCATGGCCGGTCGAGGCAGCTCCTCCTCTCGCCTCTCCAGCCCTCGGCCCGGAGGTTGGGAGCGGTGTTCCGTCCCGCATAGCGAGCTAGTAGCACTTCAATCCAAGGGGCTACTCCCCCAGCATATATGGTCCCAGTTCGAGCCGGGATTGCCACCTATAGCGGCGGAGAGCAGGCGAAGAGTGTCCCTAATCCCTCCCAAGGAGAGAGGGTATGCCTAGTCCCTTTTCTAATAAGAGGTCTCAGATTTCCAATTCATCCTTTTCTCCGAGGGCTACTGGAATTTTACGGCCTCCAGCTACACAACCTCATGCCTACCTCCGTACTGCATATTGCGGGCTTCGTGGCCCTCTGCGAGCTGTTTTTGGGCATCGAGGCCCACTTCGCACTGCGGAATTGGTTGTTCTGCCTTGTGCCCCGCTATCAAGAGGGGTCAATTTATCAAGTGGGCGGAGCCGAACTATGGCGCATCGCCGGGACCGGATATCTATCTGGAACCCCAAAGAAGGCGTCCAAGGACTGGCCTTCGGAATGGTTTTATGTGGACGACGTCCCCCTGCTGGACCCTGTATGGACCGGCCTCCCTGAGTTCAATAATGCTCCGTTGAAGAAATGCCTGAGCTGGCGCCCACGGAACCCTCAGAGGCAGGCAAGCTAATTGCCGAAAACAATGACAAGGGGCTGCATAGCGATGACGAGGAAGAGACCTGACCGCCAAACAATAGAGGACAGAAGGGTTTCCCCCCGCAGGTGCGGACGGTGAACATGATATACGCAACGCACATACCCAAAAGGGAGCGGAAGCATGCGCTAAGGGATGTATACGCGATGGAGCCAGTTGCCCCGAAGTTCAATCCATGGTCCCCCTACCCGATCACTTTTGACCGAAGGGACCACCCCACCAGCATCCGCCACAGCGGATTCGCCGCATTGGTCCTAGACCCAATCGTCGACGGATTTCACCTCACCAGAGTCCTGATGGACGGCAGCAGCAACCTGAACCTGCTTTATCAGGATACAGTGCGCAAAATGGGCATAGACCCCTCAAGGATTAAACCTACCAAGACGACCTTTAAAGGTGTCATACCAGGTTTAGAAGCCAATTGTACAGGCTCAGTTACACTAGAAGTGGTCTTCGGATCCCTGGATAACTTCGGAAGCGAGGAGTTAATCTTCGACATAGTCCCGTTCCGCAGCGGCTATCATGCCTTGCTCGGACGTACCACGTTTGCAAAGTTCAACGCGGTGCCGCACTACGCATACCTCAAGCTCAAGATGCCAGGCCCTCGAGGAGTCATCACGGTCAACGGAAACACTGAACGTTCTCTCCGAACGGAGGAACATACAGCGGCTCTCGCGGCAGAAGTACAATGCAGCCTCTTAAGGCAATTCTCGAGTCCGGCTGTTAAGCGGCCGGACATAGCTAAACGCGCCCGGATTAACCTACAACAAGACCACATGGCACGTTCCGAGCACGCGTAGCAGTGCAGCCCCAACCCTAGCCCCTGCAAAACGTCAAAGCAGGTCCTTCACATACACCATTATGCTCTGAAGATACCATGGGCATGGGGAGAGGGGCACGACGATGATAAGCCCAGACTGCGGCTCAACCACACCAGGGGATCTCAAGTGTGTCGTTCTTTCTTCTTTTTTTTCTTTCTTTTTTCCTTTTTTTTACCCACAGGACTCCGTTCGTCAGAAGTCCTTTCCGGCAGCAGACCTGCTGAACTCACGATGCAACAGCCAGGGAAGGATAAAGGCTACAACGAATATACAGGTGGTCTCCATTACGAGCATTTTTATACACCAATCCGCAGCCTACCCCTGGAGGGGGACATGTTTAACAGTCCCATCCCTTGCTTATTGCACTATTTGTATCATTCTACATTCATAGCAGCACTTATTGAATAAAACAATGCAGCACCTTTTTGCTTATAATTGCATTTCTTTTTCATACATATGTTCATTTACGACATGTCGCATCTGTACACTTTGGTACGGTTAAAACACACTAGGGGCTTATGTTTCCCGCATCATGGTGTGATAAGTCCGAACACTTTCACAAGTGCGGCACCCCAAACTTATAGCATTATATGCATCGGCTCCGAATCATGTCTTGGGTCAATAGTTGGGTTTGCCCGGCTCCCATGTTTTGGTACCTTACGTTCTGTTATATCGGCTAAGGTAGCACTAGGAGAACCACTGCGATTGCGCCCCAGTTGAGCTGGGTTAACGCCTCAGTGGAGAAAGCTAAAACTGACCGTCATGATGAGGCGAGAGTCGGTCGCTGTTCGAGAGGTTTTTTGCGAGTCCTTAAAGACTTATGCCGCTTAGAGCGAGGAGCCGGATCTTGTCCGGCCCAGGCGTGGATAGCGCCCCAAATTCGGCCTTCCGAAGACTAGGGGCTTCGCCGAAATTTAAAATTATAGAACTCTATGGCTAAGTGAGAGTGTTCAAGCATTATAAGTCCGGTTGCCTTGTTCGCTGTGTTGAGCGCCTCCCTAGATGGACCCAAAAATGGGAACAAGAGTGCTCAAGTTTATCCCAAACACCCCAGCACTCGCGGCATGGGGGCTGAAGCTGACGACTTGCCATCTCTCAGATTTGATAAATAGCCGCACAGAAGGTAATATTTTAAATTAACAAGCGTTGCTTAGTGCATATGAACTAAGTTTTCAGCGCACAGGATAACAAAATGCGAGTCTACTCAAAAATTACATCTTTGGAGCACTCCCCCGCAATAGTGCGGGCGCCCTTCAGCACACTCTTATAATACATCTCGGGCGTGCGGTGCTCCTTGCCCTCTGGTGGCGGGTCCGTCACAAGATTCTGGGCATCCATCTTGCCCCAGTGCACCTTTGCGCGGGCAAGGGCCCGACGGGCACCCTCAATACAGGCGGAGTGCTTGATGACTTCAACCCACGGGCACGCATCCACCAGCCGCCGCACCAGGCCGAAGTAGCTCCCAGGCATGGCCTCCTTAGGCCACAGCCGAACTATGAGGCCCTTCATGGCCTGTTCGGCCGCCTTGTGGAGCTCGACCAGCTGCTTCAGCTGGTCGCTAAGGGGCACCGGATGTCCGGCCTCAGCATACTGAGACAAGAAGACCTTCTCCGTCGAGCTCCCCTCCTCGGCCCGGTAGAATGCGGCAGCATCGGACATGCTGCGAGGAAGATCTGCAATCGCTCCTGGAGAGCTCCGAATTCGGGTAAGCAACAGGTAATTAACACTCACATGCTTACTTTGCATGAAAAATGCCTTACCCGCTGCTATTTTCTTCACCGCCTCAATCTCTTGGAGGGCCTTGTAGGCTTTGGCCTTAGCGGCTTTGGCACTCTCAAGAGCCGTTGCAAGCTCAGACCCTCGAGTCTTCGAGTCACGCTCCAGGCTCTCATGTTTTTTCACGAGATCCTGGAGCTCTTGCTGTACCTCCGCCACCCGCGCCTCCTGTTTCTCTCGCTCGGTGCGCTCTGCGGCCGCATTTTGTTCGGCCGCAGCCACCGCCTCTTTCAGGGTCGCCACCTCGTTAGTGGCCCCTGCAATACCCACATTATCCTTGTCATTCTTTTTGCAACCAAAATCCTTTTCTGTAAGGTACAATTTTAATAAGGTGTTACTCACCTTCCTTGTCCTCGAGCTGCTTCTTGGCATGGCCAAGCTCGTTCTTGGACCGCTCAAGGTTTTCCTTCAAAGTATTGACCTTCGCAGTCAGTGCGGCAGAGGTCAGCAGCGCAGCCTGCAATCCCATATTGACATATTTTTATGACTCCTGCGTATACCTTTTTAGATCCTCAGTCCGGCTTTTCTTTCCGAACACCAAATCGAGCATCAGGGGCTACTGTCTATGCGGTACCATTTTATACATATCGAAATTCTTACCTGAAAGCCTGTTAGAAGGCTATTGCAGGCTTCGGTCAGCCCGCTCTTGGCGAGCTGCACCTTCTGAATCACCGCACTCATAACGGTGCGGTGTTCCTCTTCGATGGATGCGCCATTGAGATCCTCCAGCAAGCTATCCGGCGCCTCCGGTTGGACGGAGGCTGCCGGCGTCACGGTCTTGCCCTTCTTACGAAGGGGTCGCCCGCCGGACTCCGGAGCCACTGTGGGTTCCGGGGCCGAGTCCGACGCAAAGTCTGGGAGGTTGTCTTGCGACACCTCCGGGGCCCTCTCCTCCTGGTGGGTCCCTTCCTGGGATCCCACCTCGGCATCGTCCGCGTCATGGGGGTGGAGGCAGTCGGAAGAGAATCCATATCCGACGCACCTAAGGACCCGCTCGATGAAGCGGGAAGATCATCCTTAGGCGGACTGCAGGGTTGTATGCGGCATTAGAAAGACATTATGTGGCGAAAAATAAAACCTTGAAGTTATTCGGGAGTCCGGATACTTACGATCTCGCCAGGGGCTTGGCCCTTGGAGGCCAGTCCTCGTCGTCGTCACTGGCGTTGGCGGAGCAGTCCGGGGGAAGAGTTTTTCCCTTCTTGGACCCCTCGGCCTCCCTTGTTGGGGAGGCCTTCCTTTTTTCCCTCCCCCCGCTGGGGGAGAGGCTTTCTTCTTCTCCTCCTCGCCTTGGTGGGAGGAGTCGGCCTCGGATTCATCATCCGATAGCACCTGAAAACGGGAACTCTTCCGAGTCCCCGTGGCCTTCTTCTTGGCCTTCTTCTCCGGCACCACGTGGGGTGCCGGAGCCAGCAGCCCCGTTAGGCGGGCGTCCGCTGGGTCCTCTGGCAATGGGGCCGGACAGATAGTCCGTTCGGCCTTCGCCAGCCAGTCCTGTCAAAGGTAAAGGGAGTTTAGATCCCGCATAGAGTCAAACTATGGAAAACAAGTGGCAAAATCACTTACCTCGTCAGCTGGACGCTGCGAGCGGAATCCGCGATCTTCGGTAGCGGATGCGGGAGCCTCGGCGCCCTTGAACAGCACCTTCCAGACATCTTCGTACGTAGTGTCGAAGAGCCCGCTCAGAGTCTGGTGCTGCGCCGGATCGAACTCCCACATGTTGAAGCCCCGTCGTTGGCACGGGAGAATCCGGCGGATGAGCATGACCTGGACTACGTTGACAAGCTTGAGCTTCTTGTCCACCAGCTTCTGGATACAGGCTTGGAGTCCGGTCAGCTCCTCCGAATCCCCCCAGATCCGGCCACTCTCTTTCCAGGAGGTGAGCCGTGTAGGGATGCCGGATCTAAATTCGGGGGCCGCTGCCCAATCAGGGTCACGCGGCTCGGTGATGTAGAACCACCCCGATTGCCACCCCTTAATGGTTTCCACGAAAGTGCCCTCCAGCCACGTAACGTGGGACATCCTGCCCACCATGGCGCCTCCGCACTCCGCTTGGCTACCCTTCACAACCTTCGTCTTGACACTGAAGGTCTTGAGCCACAAGCCGAAGTGGGGCTGGATGCAGAGGAAGGCCTCGCACACGACGATAAACGCCGAGATGTTGAGGATGAAATTCGGGGCCAGATCATGGAAATCTAGGCCGTAGTAGAACATGAGCCCCCGGACAAAGGGATGAAGTGGGAAGCCCAGTCCGCGGAGGAAATGGGGAAGAAATACTACCCTCTCATGGGGCCTGGGGTGGGGATGAGCTCTCCCTCGTCGGGGAGCCGATGCGCGATGTCGCTGGACAAATATCCGGCGTCGCGCAGCTTCTGGATCTGCCCCTCCGTGATGGAGGAGGCCATCCACTTGCCTCCCGCTCCGGACATAGTTGGAGAAGGTTGAGGTGAGAAGTGCGGACTTGGGCGCTGGAGCTCGAGTTCGCGGAGATGGATAAGCCAAGGAGGAAGAAGGCGCAGGTAAAAGGGTTGGATCTTTATCCCCTTATATGGGCGGACAAAAACATGTGTCCCCACCGGCCTGGTAAAACTCGCTTATCTCCCAAGCGTCACAATCAATGGCGCGGTTGGGTTACCCACGTCCATATTGATGGGAATCCCGGAATAAGGGGAACACGATCTCTGCTTCGACAAGACGTGCCAAGGAAACCGCTTCGCTAAACGCGCGGAGGTGGAACAATAAAAACAATTTGAGTAAAGGCTTGGTAGTGGTGTGACGTCACGCCACAAAATACGTCAGCAGATTGAACTTGTGTAATATTATTCTCTCTACGGTGGTATGTGGAATTTATTTTGCAGAGCCGGACACTATCCTGGTGTTCACAATCTTCTATAAATTATTCGGAGGAAGAACCCGCCTTGCAATGCCGAAGACAACATGCGCGCCGGACTCGTCGTCATTGAAGCCTGGTTCAGGGGCTACTGAGGGAGTTCCGGACTAGGGGGTGTCCGGATAGCCGAACTATCATGATCGGCCGGACTCCAAGACTATGAAGATACAAGATTGAAGACTTCGTCCCGTGTCCGGATGGGACTTTCCTTGGCGTGGAAGGCAAGCTTGGCGATACGGATATGTAGATTTCCTACCATTGTAACCGACTCTGTGTAATCCTAGCCCTCTCCAGTGTCTATATAAACCGGATGGCTTTAGTCCATAGGACGAACAACAATCATACCATAGGCTAGCTTCTAGGGTTTAGCCTCCTTGATCTCGTGGTAGATCCACTCTTGTAACACACATCATCAATATTAATCAAGCAGGACGTAGGGTTTTACCTCCATCAAGAGGGCCCGAACCTGGGTAAAACATCGTGTCCCTTGTCTCCTGTTACCATCCGCCTAGATGCACAGTTCGGGACCCCCTACCCGAGATCCGCCGGTTTTGACACCGACAATGTCCTTTACCTGATGAGCCGGATACGGTTGCTTGCTCATTCCGGACTGACCATGATCGAGGTCATGGCCACATGCATTATGCGGGGGGTGCAGCCGCTTCAGTACAGAGGCCACCCCATGTGGGATTTCAACGGGGAGGACGACGCCACTCGATGCGGTCGCAAGGGGCCGGATTCGGCTGCCACTCTAATGAAGATCTTATCCGCTTTGTACAAGGGAGAAGAAGAGGAATTCCTCCGTGTCAACCCACGAGGAGGATTCTCCATGTATAGTCCTCCAAGCTGGGTGAGCGAACATTTTCACTTGCCTACCCGTTTTCAAATTCCCACAATTGAGTACTTAGTCTAGAGATTTTAATGCAGGAGCTACGCCAGACCGTGAAGGAGATAAACAGCTCTCCTCCACAACCCGAGGACCCGGAACGGTCCCTCGATCCGGACTCCCAAGAGGATCCGGACTTATGTGTGGAGCTAATTGATGGGGTGTTTCATCAATTGAGTAAGGACAATACCTTAGTGGCCATTACGGCCGACTATCCCGGACTACTTCCAGCCTCAAAGGTAACCGAGACCGAAGGCCCAACACTTTTAAGAGGATCCATCCATGCCTTATTTTGATTGCCGTAAACCAATAGTGTTTCGTTTTGCAGGGGAAATCCTTGAGGCGGAGGGCCGAGCCCGCGGTGGGTAGCCAACAAGGGTCGTTGAAGTTAGGCGGGCTAAAGAGAAGTGCGGACTAGATCGAGACTCCGGCACAATGGTAGGGCGTACAATTTTAACGCCTAGGGTTTATGCCCTCAAGTCACACTAACGCTCATGCTCTCCTTAGGAAGAAGAGCGCCCGCCGGACTATGCCCATCGACCAGGTTTCAAGGCCGGGTCCGGAAGCGGAGGCGAACATGGGACGCGCATCGGACGTTCCTCTGATAGAGGACGCGGACGGGCTGTCTGCCACACATTCATAGGTGGAGAGTGCCATGAACCACAGGTGTTGCCACACTATTCTTCGTGACGCATGTTTTTCCCAAGAGGCGTTGGACGCCTTTAATACGGGAGATGCGTACCTCCATGCCACTCAAAATGGTCTAGCCACAGCCATAGAGCAGTATGTGAAAGACATACGGGTGAGTTAATCTAATGGTTATATATGTCAGTAGCCCCCGAGACTTGAAACAGTTAAAATAACTGATTTAAGGATCATATGATATGCAGGATCTTACAAAAAAGAATACGCAACTGTCCCAGGAGCTAGAAGAATGCAAGGCCCAACTTGAGGCCGCACTGGCCGCTTCAGAGAGCACCAAGGGGGCTTCCTCGGGTAATATACGCTTTGAAAGGTAAATCTGTTGGGACGTGCGGCATGTGTGCAATTCTGACAATAACCGTGCAGATGGGGCCGGATTGAATCCGGACAAGCAACAACTCCTGCGCGTGTTAAAGGCCGGCGAGAGCGTGCTGACGAGGGTGAGGCAAGAGAAGAACAAGCTTCAAGACACCAACACCCAGCTCGGCGAGGAACTGAAGGATGTTCATGCTCAGCTGCCTGATTCCGTAAAGGAGAATCGGCGACTTCGATGCGGCATTTTTAGTAAGTGCTTAAGAGAATCTTCGAAAAAGGGTTCGGCGGGGAAGTCGATTAACAGAGCTATGTTTGCAGATATGCTGACAGGTCGGCCCATGGAGGAAATGCCCGGTTCTGGGGGAGGGGGGTCTTCTCCCCGAGCTATTGCAACTGCACGAACGAGTTCGGCAGGCGATGCAGGGCGTCGTCCGGGCTTTGTGGCCATCCCTCTCCCTGCCCGAAGGCCTTGAAGATCTTGCAGAGAAGCTGAAGGGAGTGCGGCAGCACTTCCGGTTATGGAAGATATCGGCATGCCGTCAAGGTGCCATGGAGGCCTGGGCCATGGTGAAGACGCGGTACACAAAGGCTGACCCAAACCACATGGCCGAAGTCGGCCCCTAGGGCCCGACGGGAAGGAGATCCCTGTCAGTTAAATGTATGGCCATGTAGAGCTGGCCGCCAAGTATTCCCAACAGGACTGTAAATTAGACAGCCTGTTGGATGGTATTGAAGAAGAATATCCTCAGTCAAATTGACTATGTAATTTAAAATGACATGTAAAATGCCTTCTAGCCGGATTGTAGATCGTTTGTCATTGCGGACCTTTTCGCTTCAACCTCTGGACCCGATAGTCCGGAGTGTGTCCGAATACCCTCTCGGTTATGTAAGAACCGGGGTATGCATGGAGACCAGGCGTAGGGGTCATAAGTGCTTTAGCAGACAAGTGCCCAACTAGTTATGTTATATTACATGGTTAGTAAGAAACATCTTCCAGGGAGAATAGTTCCGTTAGGGGTTCCATTCCCTGGGAGGCATGCCCTAAAGTGCATGTCCGGACTGCGTAGAAAAGCGGAAAAGCATCTAGGGGCAGTTACATAAACAAGTGAAAGGTCATATTTTAGTTCACCGACCGAATATTCCCTTAAGAACGCTAGCTTTCGGCTTCACCCAGTCTGAGGTACACATCCAGTTGACCCGGCAGTAACAATCACAGAGGTGCTCCCTTTACCACCTAGCCGAACAAACGGGAACGTAGGGGTAAGCACAGGAGCCAGGCAACCCAGCTTGGCCAAAACTTAAGTCATATCGATGCATATAATGGTGCATAAAATGTTCATGCGGAAGTGTCACACATGTTTTGGGCATGGAGCCCGTGTATATAAGCTTCTGATAAAGAAGCCCCCAGGTATAATGAGCGCGGGTGGCGCGTCAATTATGTGCGAACAATCGTGCAGACAAGCCCCTAAAGGCTTGGGAGAAAGAAAGAATGAAGGAGGAGAAAAATACCAGGCAGCTAAATTTAAAAAAAGGAAGGTGATAGAGGAAGGAGACGAACACAGAGTCCGGCGCTAGGCGTAGAATCTTCGTAGGCGTGCTGCGTTCCATGGGTTCGGCTCGAGTCGGTTGTCCGATGCATTTCGCAGACGGTACGCTCCACCAGTCAGGACTTGGTCGATTATGAAGGGACCCTCCCATTTGGGCTTGAGTTTGTCCTTTTTCTTGTCCGGCAGGCGTAGAACTAGTTCGCAACATTGTAAGTTTTGGCCCGTACTTCTCTGCTTTGATATCGTCGAGCCTGCTGTTGATAGAATGCGGAACGGGCCTTTGACACATCGCGCTCCTCTTCCAATGCGTCCAAGTTGTCCTGCCGATCGAGCTCGGCTTCTCTTTCTTCGTACATGCGCACACGAGGTGAGTCATGAATTATGTCACAGGGCAGGACTGCCTCTGCGCTGTATACCATAAAAATGGTGTGAATCCGGTAGTGCGATTCGGCGTGATCCGCAGCCCCCAGAGTACGTAGTCAAGCTCCTCTACCCAGTGCGTGTTAGATTCCTTGAGGGATCGCACTAATCTGGGTTTGATGCCGCTCATGATTAGACTGTTGGCTCACTCGACTTCACCGTTAGTTTGTGGGTGATAGACTGAAGCGTAATCGAGCTTAATGCCCATGTTTTTGCACCAGAGTTTAACTTCATCGGCCGTAAAATTTGTGTCGTTGTTGGTAATGATGCTATGGGCGAAGCCGTAACGGTGTACAACCCCCGATATGAAGTCTATCACTGGTCCGGATTCGGCCGTCTTAACAGGCTTGGCCTCTATCCATTTGGTGAATTTATCCACCATGACCAGTAGATATTTTTGCTTGTGGGCTCCTCCTTTAAGGGGTCCAACCATGTCAAGCCCCCAGACCGCAAAAGGTCAGGTAATGGGTATGGTTTGTAGGGCGGTAGGTGGCATGTGGCTTTGATTAGCGAATAATTCGCAACCGACGCATCGCTGGACTAAGTCCTGAGCGTCTGCCCGGGCCGTCGGCCAATAAAATCTGGTATGGATGGCCTTGCTCACAAGGGCTCGGGCTGCGGTGTGGTGCCAGCCAAGTCTGGCATGAATATCCGCCAGAAGGTTCCGCCCTTCCTCTTCGGAGATACACCTTTGAAGGACTCCGGTGGTGCTTTTCTTATAAAGCTCTCCTTCGTGGACTTTATAGGCTTTAGATCGCCGCACTATGTGGCGTGCCTCATTTTGGTCCTCGGGGAGTTCCTGCCTAGTTAAGTAGGCTAAGAATGGTTCTGTCCACGGGGCAATTATTGCCATTATTACGTGGGCTGAGGGTGTGACTTCATTGACGGAGTCTTCAATCGTGTCAGGGTGTTCGGGGTCAGGTGATGCGGCCCGGTTCGGATTGTTAATTCCGGATTCCCCTTCCCATTGTATGGATGGCTTGAATAGCCTTTCCAGGAAAATGCTGGGAGGTACTACATCGCGCTTTGCGCCGATGCGTGCCAGGACAGCTGCTGCCTGATTATTTTCCTGGGCCATATGGTGGAATTCCAGCCCTTCGAACTGAGCTGACATATTTAGGACGGTGTTGCGATAAGCTGCCATTTTCGGATCTTTGGCGTCAAAGTCTCCGTTTATTTGGGATATCGCGAGGTTCAAATCCCCAGGCACCTCTAGGCATTGAATGCCCATGGAGACTGCCATCCGGAGGCTGTGTAGAAGGGCCTCATATTCGGTTGCATTGTTGGAGTATGTATACATTATCTGGAGTACATATTGGACTGTATCTCCTGTTGGGGACGTCAGGACGATGCCAGCCCCCAGACCTGCCAGCATTCTGGAGCCGTCGAAGTGCATGGTCTAGTTGGAATATGTGCCGTACTCTTTAGGGAGTTCGGCTTCACTCCATTCAGCGACAAAGTTGGCCAAGGCTTGCGACTTGTTGGCTCGCCATGGCTTATAGGTTATGTCGAATGGGAGGAGCTCAATGGCCCATTTGGCAATCCGGCCTGTTGCGTCGTGGTTGTTTATGATATCATTAAGAAGTACTTCGGAGGCTACTATTATTGAACACTCTTGAAAGTAGTGTCGTAGCTTCCGGGATGCCATGAACACTGCGTATGCTATCTTTTGGTAATGCGGGTACCTGGACTTGCATGGAGTGAGGACAGTGGACACGTAGTACACTAGTTTCTGGACAGGGAATTTGTGTCCGTCCGTTTCTCGTTCGACGACGAGGACTGCGCTTACAACTTGGTGAGTTGCCGCGATGTATAACAACATTGGTTCGCCGATGTTTGGCGCGGCCAGGACAGGGTTTGTCTTCAGTATGGCTTTTATTTCTTCGAGTCCGGCCGTGGCGGCATCCGTCCACTCGAATTGTTTGGTGCGCCGGAGGAGGCGGTAAAGGGGTAATGCCTTTTCCCCCAAGCGGGAGATGAAGCGGCTCGGAGCCGCCATGCATCCAGTCAATTTTTGTATTTGCTTGAGATCTTTTGGAATATCCAATTGTGATAGAGCTCGGATTTTGGCTGGGTTTGCTTCAATTCCTCTACCGGATACAATGAAGCCCAAGAGCTTTCCGGTTGGCACACCTAAAACGCATTTTTCCGGGTTAAGCCTAATGTCATATGTTCGGAGGTTATCGAACGTAAGCCTCAAGTCGTCTATTAGAGTTTCGACGTGTTTGGTTTTGACGACCATGTCATCCACGTACGCTTCAACCATTTTGCCGATCTGGTTGGCCAGACATGTCTGAATCATGCGCTGATATGTTGCGCCGGCATTTTTGAGCCCGAATGGCATTGTATTGAAGCAGAATGGGCCGTATGGGGTAATTAATGCCGTTGCGGCTTGGTCTGACTCTGCCATCTTGATTTGGTGGTAGCCAGAGTATGCATCGAGGAAACACAATGAATCGTGTCCTGCAGTGGCGTCGATGATTTGATCAATGCAGGGGAGGGGGAAGGGATCCTTTGGGCGGGCCTTATTTAGGTCTTTGAAATCGACACATAGGCGCCAGGATTTGTCCTTCTTTGGTACCATTACCAGGTTTGCTAGCCAATGTGGATGTTTTATATCTCTAATGAATCCGGCTTCCAGTAGTTTGGCTAGCTCCTCTCCCATGGCTTGTCTCTTAGGTTCGGAGAAACACCGAAGAGTCTGCTTAACGGGCTTGAATCCTTTTAGGATGTTCAGGCTATGCTCGGCCAACCTGCGTGGGGTTCCTGGCATGTCTGAAGGGCGCCAGGCAAAAATGTCCCAATTTTCTCGTAAGAATTCTCTGAGTGCGGCGTCTACATCAGGGCTTAGCTGTGCCCCGATGGAGGCCGTTTTTGTAGTGTCCGTTGGATGGACTTGGAACTTGACTATTTCGTCTGACGGTTTGAAGGAGGTGGACTTGGATCTTTTGTCGAGTATCACGTCATCCCTGTCCACCGTGGAGCGCAACACGGTTAGTTCCTCGGCCGCTAGGGCTTCGGATAATGCCTCTAGGGCCAGTGCGGCTGTCTTGTTTTCGGCGCGGAGCACTATGTCTGGATCACTAGCGAGGGTGATGATTCCGTTGGGCCCGGGCATTTTGAGCTTCATGTACCCGTAATGGGGTATAGCTTGAAAAATTGTGAACGCTTCTCGCCCTAACAGAGCGTGGTATCCGCTGCTAAACGGGGCCACTTGAAATGTGACCTCCTCGGATCTGTAATTATCCGGCGTGCCGAACACCACATCCAGTGTGATTTTCCCTGAACAGCACGCTTCCCGGCTGGGGATTATTCCTCTAAAGGTTGTGTTGCTTCGCTCAATGCGGCTCTAGTCTATTTCCATTTTTCGCAGGGTTTCCTCATAGATGAGGTTCAATCCGCTGCCACCGTCCATGAGTACCTTTGTAAGCCGGAAGCCGTCCACTATCATACTAAGGACTAGTGCGGCTAGTGCTCGAGCTGTCTGGAGTTTAGGTTCATCACTGGCATTAAAGGTAATAGCCGTGTCGCTCCATGGGTTTATTGTCGCTACTTGGTAGACTTCGGTAAGGCTGCGGAGCGTTCGTTTCCTCGCATTGTTTGATGTGAAGGTCTCTAAGACTATTGACACCGTGCTGGTGTTTCTGGGGTGGTGCTCTACGGATTCTGGAGTTAGAAGCTCCTCGCCACTTCTGGCCACCTGCCGGAGTATCCAACATGCTCTAAGGCTATGAGTTGGTGTGACGTCCTCTGTACTATGAATTTTACAGGGTCCATTGAGCCATCCCTCTAGTATGGTTCCATACCCTATAGAGGGTTTTTGTTTTTTGATGTGTGGCCCAGGTGCCTGGCGATAATGCGCCCTTTTGTTTCGGACTGGGATTGAATTCAGGGTCGGATTGTCCCAGAATTTTGTTTCGGTTTTTCGAACGCTTTCTGTCACACAGTACTTTCGTACTATGGATGTCAAGTCGGCGAAGCGTGTAATTTCGCGGCGACTTATGGCGTTGAGGATTCCGATGTCCGTGCAGTTGTTACAGAAGATTGGAATTGCATCCCTCTCGCGGTAGTCTTTTATCCTGTTCATAACCAGGAGGAATCTGGCCCAGTAATGGTGTACTGTTTCCCCGGGCTCTTGCCGAATTTGGGATAGATCCCTTATATTTGGGTGGGCGGGTGGATTAAAATCCGGAACCTCGCCCGATCTAAGACTCAGGGGCCAAGAAATTTCCGAACTCGGAAGCTTGTTTTCTTGGGCGTTATTCAATGAATTAGGCCTGCTATATGACTTTAGGTTCTGGGCTTGGGCGACGTCCTCCCCTCTGCGGATGTCCGGCTTGGAGGGATCAGGAATCCGGACATATCTGGTCCTTAGGATGGGCAAAGATTCTCCGCATTGTTCCTCCACCACTTCAATGTGGTGGGTGACCTGGGGAGAGTCAATCTCTCTCTCATCAGGTTTAAGCCCAATCTGGCCGTAATCTGTAGCGACTCCCAGGGCGGTGATGCGATCCAAGAGCTCGTTTAGGGAAGAGAGCTCCATCGGATCTAACTGCTCGGCGAGTTCCGAGCTGATGTGGAGATCGCTTTCGATGACCCGAGAGGTCGTCGTCGGCGCGGCGGCCGAACAGGCGGTCATCAAAAAACCGCCTAACCGGAGAGTTTGGCCGACAGCCAAGGCTCCTTTAGCAACAGCGCCGTCTTTAAAGACGGGGTGTGGCATCCTTCCTGATGGTGACGACACAGAGGAACTCTCAATGAAAGCACCAATGTCGGTGTCAAAACCAGCAGATCTCGGGTAGGGGGTCCCGAACTGTGCGTCTAGGCGGATGGTAATAGGAGACAAGGGACACAATGTTTTTACCCAGGTCCGGGCCCGCTCGATGGAGGTAAAACCCTACTCCTGCTTGATTAATATTGATGATATGGGTAGTACAAGAGTTGATCTACCACGAGATCAGAGAGGCTAAACCCTAAAAGCTAGCCTTTGGTATGATTGTTGTTCGTCCTACTGACTAAATCTCTCCGGTTTATATAGGCACCAGAGAGGGCTAGGGTTACATAGAGTCGGTTTCAATGGGAGGAGATCTTCATATCATATCGCAAAGCTTGCCTTCCACGCCAAGGAAAGTCCTATCTGGACACGGGACGAAGTCTTCAATCTTGTATCTTCATAGTCCAGGAGTCCGGCCAAAGGTCATAGTCCGGCCATCCGGACACCCCCTAATCTAGGACTCCCTCAACGGGCGTGGGTAACCCAACCATACCATCAATTACGGTGAGTGGGGAACGAGCAGGTTCCATTAGGCAAGCGGGGAGGCATAAAGTTTCATCGCCTCTATAAAGGGAAAAGCCTCCTCCTTTCTACCCATGCCTTCTTCTACTTCTGCTCGCCCCTTTCCTTTCGCCCGAGTCCTAGCACCCAAGCATTCATCTTCCCCACCAATAAAGGTCCTCCAAAAATGTCCGGATCTAGAGCAGGAGGCAAGTGGATGGCCTCCTCCGTCCAGGAGAAGGACATTAAAAAGCGGCGGGCGGCCGGATATCTGGCCAAGAAAATCGCCACCGTCTTCCAACAACGGGACAGATTGTTCCTACTCCGGAGCCCCATGAGAGAGTCGTTTTCCTCCCCCATTTCGTCCGCGGGCTTGGGTTCCCCCTTCACCCTTTTGTTCACGGCATCATGTATTACTACGGGATTGATTTTCACAATCTATCCCCCAATTCGTTCCTCAACATCTCGATGTTTATCGTCGTGTGCGAGGCCTTTCTCCGCATCTCGCCGCACTTCGAGCTATGGCTCAAGATCTTCAATGTGAAGCCCAAAGTGGTGAATGGCGAACATGCCGAGTGCGGAGGTGCCATGGTGAGCAGGATGCCCAAGGTCACATGGCCGACGGGTACTTTCAATGACTCCGTCAAGGAGTGGCAGCAACAATGGTTGTATATCACTGAGCCGCGTGGCAAAAAGTGGGCCGCTGCTCCTGAGTTTCAATCTGGAGTCCCTCTGCGGCTCACGTCCTGGCCCAAGAAGGGCGTGAACTGGTCGTCATCCGACAAACTGTCAGTGATCCAGGCGCACGTCAAAGGTATGGAGGACAAAGCCATCAGGCTTGTTGACGTGGTCCATGTGATGTTGGTTCACCTGATCCTTCCTTGTTAGCACAGAGGCTGTCATTTGTGGGAGTATGACCCGGCCGAGCACCAGACCCTGCGGGAGCTGTTCGGCTCCTGGCACAAGGACATCTGGAAGGTGCTCTTCAAGTCCGGCAAACCATGGACGGACTCTGTCGCAGATCGCGGGTACCAATAGTCCCACCCCGCCAGTCCGGTAAGTCGTCATTATGTCCTGGTTATCCATATGTTTCATTGATATGTCCCGAGGGACATGTTTTCTAACGTGCTTTTCCACGATCACCTCAGGGATGGACGGAGAAGGCGGAGCAGATTTATTGTCCGGCCCCGCTGCCGGAAGAACCGGCGAGACCTCTTCTGACGAAGATGCTGGTCCCAGCGCCTTACGAGGTGCCGAAGAAAGAAGCCAACAAAAAGGCCAAGGAGACTAGGAGCGGTCTCCGTCATCGCGGTGCTTCGGACACAAAGTCCGAAGATTCTAGTGACCATCCCTCCTCCGGCGAGGAGGAGGAAGAGGACGAGGAGGGTGGAGAGGATGAGGAGGAAGAAGAGCTCGAGTCCCCTATGAGGGGGAGGAAGAAAAGGACGGCCTCTTCATCCTTAGAGGCAGATTCGCCTAAGAGGGGAAGAACATCCATCCCCAAGGCGTCCACCACGGCTACCGATAGCAGCCCGGAGTGGGATCCCAGGGCCCAGCCCCTAGCAAACTCGTAAGTGCATGAAATCCGAACACACTCATGCATCCCAATTCTTTACTAGAATGTAGTATTTTGATTTGCACCATAATTTTTACAGTCCGGCGAGGTCTCTTGCCCAACAGGCCTCATCGGAGGACTCGTTGAGCTCCGATGCCTTAGAGAGCAAGACACCTCCCAGGGCCCCTTCCCCAAAGCCTGGTTGTGACACCGAGGTGTCGTCCAAAAAGGACCTGAGCCAGGGGGCGTAGCTCGGGGGCCGAACACGCGGGAGCGGCGGTTCCCATGAATGTCGATGGCGGGGGCGATCATGAATTTGGCCCACAGCCGGACACAGTCCCGGAGACCCTTAAGGCTCCGGGGTCAGGCAGGTAGCCCCTCTTGACTGGAGGGGGCGATCCTGCTCCATGTGCGACCTCCGTCCAACCAAAGGTGTCGGGCGGCCTATTGACAGCACTGGAGAGTGTGTCCATCATTGATGAACACCGCGCCCTTATGGGCGTGGTGATAGAAAAGATTCAGGCCACCGAGAGCAGACTGAATGAATCCTGCATCAGCCTTATAAAAGGCTTGGAGGTATGTTTTTAGGAGTTGTTAGAAGATTTTCATAGTATAGATGGCAGCCCCTGATGCACTATTCGGAGAGGACAGGAACCGAACAGGGGATCAAAGCTCTGTCCACAGGAGACTCAGCTAATGACATAGATTTATTGAATTATGAATCAGGCGTCTGCAACGACTGCCTCCTCTCATACTGCGGAGGTGTCCGACTCAAGCAGAGTCTGGAGCGGGCCGAAGAGGAACTCGGCCGAGTGAAGAAGCAGCTGGAGGATAAACAAGGTATATTTTGACACTTTTAGTAAGTTTTAGCACAAGTAAGTAGTTGTGTCTATCTTAAAGCATATATATCACGCACTCCAGGGGAAGATGCTGAAATTGAGGCGCTCAAGAAGGTTGTTGCCCTGGCCGAAAAGAAAGCGGCCACGGAACAGGCTCTCCGTGAAAAGCACGAGGCGAGGGTCGTGGAAGCTGAGCGAGAGCTTCAGGAAGCCGTAAAGAAAAGTGAGAGTTTGGAGCATAGTCTATCATTGAAAGAATCCGAACTCGCCCAAGATCTCGAGACTGCGAATGATGCTCGAGAGGAACCCAGGCTGCTCTGAAGGATATTCAGGAGGCGCGGAAGATTGCGGCTGGTAAGGGTTTTTTCTTGTTCAAAGTGCCTTACGCCTTCGCAGGGAAGATTCATGGTGACCCATTGAATCCTAATTTTTCCAGGGGAATTTGCGGATCTGTCGTGCAGCATATCTGATGCTACCCAATTCTGCCGAGCTGAGGGGAAGGAAACTGCAGAGAAGCTCTACTGGTCGCAGTATTTGGCGTTGAATTATCTGGTGCCGTTTGTCGACCAGCTGAAACAGCTAATCGAACTGCATCAGGCGGCCGAACTAGCCATGAAGGATTTTGTTATCCGGCTATGGCCCGCCGAGCCCATACTAAGCAGTTTCTTTGGGCTCGTGAAGCGAAATGTGGATGCCTGCCCTCGGCCGGACATCATTAAGCGGTCGGTTTGCATAGAAGGGGCATGAATGGCATTCACCCATGCGAAAGTGCATTGGGGGAAGCTTGATACTGAGAAGCTGATGATCGAGGGGCCGCCGGAGGGGAAGGAGCACCGCAAGCCCGAATTATATTATGATGGTGTCCTGAAAGGGGCCTGCCTCGTGGCTGAGCAATGTGCGAAAGACATTATTTTTCCCTGAAAGCAGTTGTGCTATCCTTTGTAAGGCGAAACAGAGTCACTTATATGTATGTGCCTGTTATGTGTAAATTTTATTCCTGCACGGCCGTTTAATATGTTAGTCTTGAGAATTGGCCAGTCATCGGATTCTGCCCCCACGTAGGAACTACAGGGGTGTTCGGGATACACCTGAACACTCTTTATCCCATTCTTGGGTCCATGAAGGAGGTGTTCAGCACAGCGAACCAGGCAATCGGATTATAGGGCTTTATTACTCTCACTTAGCCATAGGAATTCGAGTATGGGAGGCGCAGCCCCTGGTGTTCGAAAGACCGCACGAGGGGCTCTAATAGCGCCTGATCGGTGGACCGATCCTTCGCACGCTGCATTTTATTATGGCATTATGCGGAATAAATCCTTAAAGATTTTACAACCTCTCGAATAGCTGACCAGCTCTCACCTTATCATTACAATCGGTTTTTGGCTTTCTCTACTGAGGTGTTTATCCGGTAGAACCGGGACACAATCGCAGTTGTTCTCCCAGCTCTACCTTAGCCGATATTACGGAACGTAAGGTACCAAAACATGGGAGCCGGGCAAACCCAACCAATGACCCAAGACATGATTCGGAGCTGATGCATATAATGATATAAGTTCGGGGTGCCGAATGACCGAGAAGGTGTTTGGACTTTAGTCGCCGTAATATGGGTGAAATGAAGCCCCTGGAGTTTAAAGGCATAACACGATGTTCGGATGCCGTTATGACAAAATGTCGTTGAGAAATAATAGCAGATAAGCATCAAATGACTCTACATGTTGTATATAAGTAATACGTCTATGCGTATGAGTACGGTGCATGTTATAAAAGAGAGGCATGACGGCAGAACCTGTTGGGGCCGGGCGGTGGTTAGCTGTGCGCGAGTCCGTAGGAATATCCGAGTTGTATTCAGGTGGAGTGGAGATTCCCCCTGTGTGCGTCTGAGCTGATTCCAAGTTGCTGGTCTAGTTATGCGCGAAGGCAAACCTATAAATAATGCTAAAAGGTGTGTGTGAGCAGTGGCTGAGCCGTGGGATATGACCCGTCCAGCTTATGCTGAAGGATCTTGATGAGCTATGATCAGGCTTGGGTATCATGAAGTAGTTCGGACTCCTTTGTCGGTGTCCGGGAGTTCGGCTGTCGAATCTAAGTTCGATTGAAAAAACCATGACTCGTTGCTTCTATTAATAAAGTAGTCGAAAGAGTCTTCAGCGCCGAGGCGAAGCTCGGTCTTGCCCGCAAGTGTGACTACATCACGTGGGTCTGGTTTGTTTTTAAACTGTCGTGTGCATTGGGTGATAATGCGTTGAGTCGCAGTGTGTCCTGGCGGTGCTGAATAGCTACTGCCTAGAGGTGTAATGCCGAACGTTAGCTCTTTGGTATGGCAATTTTTGGTGATCCGAAGACCATCTCCAGAGTGGCGGGGCCTAAGTGGATTTTGCGCCTAGTGATGACACTCGAAAATGGGTTTTTTGGTGGGTCTGATCCTCAGCTGGTCGATCCCTAGACTTGATAATTTGGGCTTCTTGCCCTGGGACCTCTTCATGCTCCTTCCGACGTCGGCTTGCCGATCTATTCAAAAGCCCAGCATTCTCTGTTGGTATGATTGGTTGCCGCTCCTGGGGTACCATGAATTTGACATGGGCGGTCAAGTATGCGGTTCAGGCTGGAGGGGCCCGAATTAAGATGTTGGAGTATCTTCTCCCGCTCAACGGGTTGAGGACTACAAGCTCCTGTGTTGATCATTGTTTCCTGGGCGTCATTCTTTGCCTTGGGACGCTTATATTTGTTGCACCAAGTTCTGAGGACTCTGTTTTTGTCTGCTGATGTGCCCGGGGTGATTGCTATGTTGTTGTTTGGTATGTAATGCTGGTCTCGCACGTAGCCCCTTGCCGCAATGTGTTGTCGGTGGGGCGTAGGCCTGCGTTTGATTTTTAGTGCCGCCTCCTCGAATTGAGGTAGTAGCCTGTGCTTCGGTTAGTATTTTGTTCGGCGCCCGAGTCCGTATTCCTCGGCTTCCTGGGCCTTAGTCCATATGTCTGCGAGCAGATTCTGATCAGCTTGAAGCTGTTGCTGTTCCTTTTAGGCTTCTTGCAGTGGTTATGAGCCGGCGCTTGGAGCGCTCCTGCTCTATGGGATCCTCCGGTACGCCGAATTCGTCGTCACCGAGGCTCACCTCGTCTTCGGAAGGAGGCATATAATTATCGTCCTCCAAGTATCCGTCTGTCGCCTGTTCATCCGGGTGGACCTGCCCGTGTTCTTGTTCGGCCTGCTTGAAGGCAGGCTGATCAAGATTGTATCCTTCTTCGGCGCCATCTGGATTTTCTTCTCCAGTGCCGGTGTTGTTGTGGCGGGGCTTGGAGCGGTGCCGATGACGCCCATGCTTTGATTTCTTTCCTGAGGGGTTATCTCCTGTTGCCTCATCTCCATTGGTTTCTTTGGGAGTATCCACCATATATATATATATATATATATATATATATATATATATATATATATATATATATATATATATATCATATGAATAGGTGGCGGTCCAGCGCCCTGTGGGCGGTGGTTCCTGTTCTCCTCCCGCATCGTCGTCTACACCGTCGATGTCTTCGGAGTCAAAGTTAAGCACGTCGGTCAAATCATCGACCGTGGCTATTAAGTGGGTGGTGGGTGGGTAACGAATTTCTTCATTGCCAGCTTCCCATTCAAGCCGGACATAATTCGGCCAAGAGTCTCTTGACAGAGAGAGAGACCTTAATGAATCTAGCATGTCTCCGAAGGGTGAGAGCTGAAAGATATCCGCGGCGGTGAACTCCATAACTGGAGCCCAGTTAGACTCGATGGGCACCGATGCGCGCGGTCCGGAACGTACGGCCGGAGACAAGTCTGGGGGTCCGGAGATACAGATTTCCTTAGGAGAGGAGTCTGTGTTCGGCTCCAACGCCGATGAGTGTGCGGCTGTCGGTGTCAAAACCGGCGGATCTCGGGTAGGGGGTCCCAATCTGTGCATCTTAGGCTGATGGTAACAGGAAGCAAGGGACACAGTGTTTACCCAGGTTCGGTCCCTCTCGATGGAGGTAAAACCCTACTTCCTGCTTGATTGATATTGAAGATATGAGTAGTTCAAGAGTAGATCTACCACGAGATCGTAGAGGCTAAACCCTAGAAGCTAGCCTATGATGGTATGATTGTAATTGTGATCGGCCTTCTAAGGACCAACCTCTCCGGTTTATATAGACACCGGAGAGGGCTAGGGTTTACATGGAGTCGGTTACAAGGAAGGAAACACAATATCCGGATCGCCAAGCTTGTCTTCCATGCAAAGGAGAGTCCCATCCGGACACGGGCCGGAGTCTTGAGTCTTGTATTCTTCACGCTCCAATAGTCCGGACGATGCATATAGTCTGGCTATCCGGATACCCCCTAATCCAGGACTCCCTCGGTAGCCCCTGAACAAGGCTTCAATGACGATGAGTCTGGCGCGCAGTCTTGTCTTCGGCATTGCAAGGCGGGTTCCTTCTCCGAATACTCCAAGGTAATTATCGAACACTCAGACCGTGTCCGGATCTGCAAGATGATCTTCACATACCATTTGTAGGGAACATAGCATAAATCCGTTCTGATGGCAATCTTCGTACGTCGTGCCCTTGCATCGTGGCCTGGTCCAACACGAACCGGCATTTATTGCCCCACCATGACTCGTGTTGCAAGGCGGTTTTATTGGCACGTCCTGTCAAAGCAGAGATCGTGTTCCTCTTATTACGGGATCTTTCATCAATATGGACGTGTGTGACCCCACGACGACCGTTGGTATGACTCCGTGTACTTTTGGATAAGTCTCAAGCGGTTGCGCTGAGGACTCTTGATATTCATCCCCTTTATAAAGGGGTCGAGGCCTATGCCTCTTTTCCACCTCCCTTGCTCCTTCTCACACCTCGAGTTCTAACACCCAAGACCTAAGCTTCAACACCCCAGATCCTCCAATATGTCCAGATCCAACGCAAAAGGCTGGTGGTGGCCTCCTCGATCCAAGAGGAGGACATTACGAAGCTTAGGGAGGTCGGATACCTGACCGCCGATATCCAGCACAGGCTTCCTGCTCCAGGGCAGGTTATCCCTACACCGGAGCCCAATGAGAGCGTTGTGTCTGTCCCTCACTTCCTCCGAGGCCTGGGCCTCACCCTCGACCCCTTCGTGAGGGGGCTCATGTTCCACTATGGGTTGGATTTTCATGATCTGGCTCTAGATTCTATCCTCCATATCTCGTCGTTCATTATTGTGTGCGAGGCTTTTCTCCATGTCACCCCACACTTCGGCTTATGGCTCAAGACCTTCAAAGTGAAGCCGAAGATGATCGAGGGGCGACATGCGGAGTGCGGAGGTGCCCTTAATAAGCAGGAAAGCTGATGCCCCATGGCCAGAGGGCTCTTTCCCAGAAGTACCCGATGTATGGCAACGGAGGTGGTTTTACATTACGGCTCTGAGAGGCACAAAGTGGGTAGCCGCCCCCGAGTTCTGCTCGAACCCTCCGTCACAGTTGGCGTCTTGGACCGACATAGGACGGAACTGGGGGCCCGCTAGCGATGTACCAGTACTGCAGAATCGCATCCGAGAGCTTCTTGAGAGGGACATAAATCTTGTCAGCATAATTCAAGTGATGCTAATCCGACGGATGTTGCCGTGCAAACGTCGGCCTCTTCGGATGTGGGAGTTCAATCCGGAGGGTCCGCGGACTATTAAGCACTTCTTCGGCCTGAAGCTCGAAGGGATGTGTAAATTATTCTTCGGACCACAAGTAAAGTGCCCGGACACCACCGAGGATGCGGGCCTAAGCTGCAATCGCCTAGATGCCCAAGTAAGTAACCTTAAAGCTGGACACTTCGTTTATATTTATCATAACTATTATTCTAAAAAAACCTCCGTGGCCAGGAATGGCTCAACAAGGCGGAGAGAATCAGGTGTCTGGTGCCACTTCCTGAAGGCTCGCCTGGTCCAACCGTTGCCAAGATGCTTGGCCGGGTGCTCAGCAAAATTCCCTCAGGGAAAGGCGAAGGAAAGGGCAGTGAAGCCGAACTTCACACACTACGCATCCAAACTGGGGGAATCGTTACCTCCCCTGAGGAGGATAGTCGGGAAGGGGAGGCTAAAGCCTCCTCCTCGCGCGGGAGGAAGAGGGCCGCCTCCGAAGACTTGGAGACGAAGATGCCCAAGCAAGGGAAGAAGGTATCACCAGGGGGCTCTGCCGTGACGGGCACCCTCACCGCATCGTGCCCACCAATGGGCCAGCCCTCCACCGAGCTGTAAGTTAAACCTTAATTCGTAGGTACGGTGTTTCTCCAAGATCCATAACCAGGACTTCATCTTTTGAAGTTCGGCTAACAGCTCTTCTCAACAGAGTTCATCTTCGGGGGATCTTCCTCCGGAGATGATGGAGAGTGAGACCCCACCCACCTCTCCGCCTCATGAAGCGGGTGACACTGAGGTGTCATCACAGAGGAGTCCGGATCTGCCGAAGCCGGAAGCTAATACGTCAGTCGCCTTGAGCCCGGAGCGTTTGGCTCCCACGGGGCGATGAGAAGGGTCCGGCACAGTTCGATGTCCGGCCGGACGTACTGATAGGTCTTCTGGAGCGAGTTGCACTCTCAGAGGAGCACCGCTCATTAATGAGCATGGTGCTCATGATGATTTCATCTGCTACAAGCGGTTTGAATAAGGCATTTACGAGCCTGGTCAAAAGCTTTGAGGTATGTAGTGAAAAATGCACTATTTTATAGTTGTGAGGCACGCGCTAGGTGTGCTCCATATGGATAGTAGCACCTGAGACTCCAGTTGCCCGCCAGAGGCGGCAAACGGGGGATCATATAGTAATGGTTGCGCTGTACATGTGCCCAGGTATCTAAGGATCCGGCAGCCGACCAGTCTATTGAAGTTGCTGAACTAAGGAGGCAGATCGGATCTATCGATGCCGATGTCACGCTGGCGAACAAGAGGCTGGAAGAGTCACAGGGTATGTGCTCTGCTTCCCTTATTATGTTTGTATAGGAAAATGCTAGAGGGGCATAATATTAATGCAATGTGTTTGTACTGCAGATGGTGCTGCTGCCGTGGAGGCCCTGAGGGCGGAACTTGCTCAGGCCAAGGAACAAGCTCGGGCTAGCAATGCGGCTGCCCTAAAGGCGGCCGAAGAATTGAGAGCCGAACAGGCTGCTCATCGCCGAAGCGAGGAAAAGATAGCCGAAATGGCTGTGGAGTTGAAAAATGCCGCCGACTGGTATGTACTCCTTGAAAAGGAGTATAAGGCTAGTTCAGCCGAGCTGGACAAGGCACTTAAGGCCACCAAAGAGATGCGTACTGAGATCCGGGGTATGCGGGAGGAGCTCCAACAGGCCGACAAAATCATGGCTAGGGGCTCCTACTTATTGCGGACGAAGTTTTTGGATCCGAAGTATGCTCCCCTGGCTGGACGCTGGAGTCCTGCAGACGCATATGCGGACTTGGCGAATAGTATAGCTGACGCTGCCAAGTTCTTCGAGGATCAAGGTGATAAGGAAGTAGAGAAGCTTTTCTGGTCGCAATTCAATGCTCCCACTCGCTCGCTGCCATTAAATGAGAAGGTAGCTGCTGTGGCGGAGCTTCGCAGGCTGTCCGGGCTTGCAATGCGGTCTATAATAGACCACTTTGGCCGAAGGGGCCTAAGCCGGACAGTTACTTTGGTTTGGTGCAACAATTCCTTGGGGCCGTGTCTCGGATCGACGTCATGAGGAGGTCGGCGTGCATAGAGGGTGCACGAATGGCTCTTGCCCGCATTAAAGCCTATTGGACGGATATGGAGGCCACCATTATAGCGACCCAGGATCCGGCGGGAGGCCAATATCCGGCCGAGCACTACTTGGCGCAGGTCACAGAAGGTGCCCGCCTAATAGAGGCACAGTGCTCGAAGAATGTTTTGTTTGAGTGATAAGTCGAATCATTGTAAAAACAATGTTTATTTTGATTATGAGGCTATATTTATACTTTTTGCCTAAAAATATGATTGTGTCCCCTGTGCGGCCGTTTATATATATATAAGTAATCCGAAAGTTAGCAGTCGTAGGCTTCAGCCCCCAAGCATAAAATGCAGGGGTGTTCGCGAAAAATATGCTTAATCACACTTGATCCAACATCTTGGTCCATTAAGGAGGTGATCGCACGTCGAACTAGGCAACCGGACTATATAGCTGTAACACTTTTGCTTAGCCATGGGAGTCTAATGGTGGAGCTACTATGTAGCCCCTGGTACCTTCGCGTGCATCTGAGTACGGGCGCGTATGTACATGGCCGGGAAATGACCCTTCGTTAATGCGGAGGAATCCTAAAGATTCTGGTGAGTCTTCGAGTGGTTGAACAGTCTCTCGCTGTATCATAACAGTTAGTTTTCGGATTTCTCTACTGAGGTGCTCATCCGGAATAACCAGGGCACAATCGTCGTAGTTCTCCTTTGGCCGCCTTAGCCGATAATAACGGAACGTAAGGCGGCAAACCCAGGAGCCGGGCAAACCCAACATTTGACCAAAGACATGATTTGGAGCTGATGCATATAAGGCCAAACTCGTGACACCAAACACTCCCGAAGGTATTCGGTCTTTGTAAAAGAAAATAGGCTGAAGAAAGCCTATTATAAACCCCCAAATTTCTAGGTACGTGCGTTTAATCTGTCATGGCGAAATGCCAATAACGGCAGTATCCTTTGTGGGTATGGAACCCATGGGATGGTTAAACAACAAGAGGCAGTAGAAAAGGTTTACACGGGGGCTTAATCTAAAAAGAAACCTGTTGAGTGGGGCCCTGTTGCACGTCTACGCCTTTGTCTCCGTTGTGCCGTATCCTGGAAGGGTATCGCGCGAACGTTGTCTGTGGAAAAGAGAAAACTCGTAGGAGAGTACAACGTAAGTATGCGATGGATAATAACAGTGTAAGATGTTGGCCTGCCAATAAGGTTGAGCCAAGTGTGAGGCTGTATTAAATATTTATTGCCCCTGGTATCTGCTATGGGATTACATGTACGGTGCCCTGGTTCAGTTTTATCCGGGCTACCGGACTCGTCTAACCGTGTATGTCGTCTTAATGACCAGTCATGTTTTTTGATATTGGAGGCCGCTTACGGTCCGGTCGCCAGGGCCGTCGTGTGTTCCTCTGCGCGTGAAGAGCGCTCTGTGATTCCGCTAATGGTAATGACACCACATGGACCGGGCATCTTGAGTGTAAGGTAGCCATAGTGCGGCAATGCGTTGAAGCGGGCGAAGGCCATTCTTCCAAGCAATGCATGATAGTCGCTTTGGAAGGGTGCGATGATGAAGAGTAGTTCCTCGCTTCTGGAGTTGCCTGGGGAGCCAAATGTTACCTCCAGTATGATGGAGCCCCTGCCGTAAGCTTCAACACCTGGTATCACCCCTTCAAAGGTGGTGTTGCTTTGGCTAATTCTGGATGGGTTTATCCTCATCCTGTGGACAGTGTCCTCGTATATTAAGTTGAGACTACTGCCGCTGTCCATGAGGACACGGGTGAGACAGTATCCGTCGATTATTGGGTCCAGCACCAAGGCCTTTGATCCTCCATGCCGAATACTAGTTCGGCCGTCCATGTGATCGAAGGTGATTGGGTAAGACATCCAGTGTGTGTCTCTATGCGCGCGTTCGTGCCTTATCATGGATGTGTAAGTTGCGTGGATCATGTTTACTGATTTAACCTCTGGCGGGAATTTTTTTCTATCCCCCAGTGTTCAGCTGGCGAGGTTCATCCTCGTCTTCACTTGGTGTTTCCCTCCCCTTGTGTTCGGCGTTTAATTTGCCGGCCTGCTTAAAGACCCAGCATTCTCTATGCGTGTGGTTCGCATGTTTCTCCGGGGTGCCATGAATGTGGCACAGTCTGTCCAGGACTCTGTTCAGACCGGACGGTCCCTCTTTACTGCCTTTAAATGGCTTCTTTTGCTGATCAGGTCGAGAGCCCCTGAATCCGGCACTGACCGTTGTGTTGTCCGGGTTCTCTTCCTTGTTTTGGCGTTTGTTTTTATTACGACGTGGCTTCCCGTTGCCATCCCTTATTTCGGATGTGCTGGGGTCGCTGGTGCCTTTACGGGCTAGCCAGCTATCTTCACCCGCGCAAAAGCGGGTCATAAGGCTTGTTAAGGCTGCCATTGTCCTTGGCTTTTCTTGGCCGAGGTGTCGGGCGAGCCACTCGTCGCAGATGTTGTGTTTGAATGCTGCTAAGGCTTCAGCGTCCGGACAATCGACAATTTGATTCTTCTTAGTGAGAAACCTGTTCCAAAGCTTGAGGGCGGACTCTCCGGGTTGTTGGATTATGTGACTTAGATCGTCTGCATCCGAAGGCCGGACATAAGTCCCTTGAAAATTGGCCCTGAAAGTGTCCTCGAGTTCCTCCCAACTCCCAATTGAATTTTCAGGGAGGCTTTTCAACTAGTGTCGAGCCGGTCCCTTCAACTTGAGGGGAAGGTATTTGATGGCATGGAGGTCATCCCCATGAGCCATGTGAATATGCAGGATAAAATCCTCGATCCAGACCCATGGGTCTGTTGTTCCGTTGTATGCCTCTATGTTCATAGGTTTAAAACCTTGTGGGAATTCATGGTCAAGTACTTCTTTGGTGAAGCACAGGGAGTGAGCAGACCCTATGTATCTGGATGCACTGTGGCATGCAGTCGGCTGTTGTTGTGTCCGGTGTTTATTCCGAACTAGTATTTGGCTTGTATGATCGTTTTGGTGACCATAGGCCCTCGCCGGGGTGTGTTCTTTAGATCCGTAGATGGACCTGGCCGCACCGGCTTTCTTATCCAGATGCTCATGTAGATCGTGTGCGGCGTCAGTAGCCGTTCTGTTGCGGTTGTGAAGCGGTACGTCTGGTCTCCTGGTCGTATTATTCTTTGGTGGAACAGCCTCGTCGTCGTATTCTGGTAGTAGCTTGCATTTTGGGTAGCTCTATATATGGCAATCGTCGCCATATCATTCTTCAGTGTCTAGCACTTTATTCCATCTGTGGTTGAGCGTTTCCTATGCGGCTCTGAGCCGTTGCTTTTGCTTCTTTAGACATCTCGCTGTGGCCGTAAGCATTCTATGGAGGTTGTCTTGTTCCATGCGTTCTTCCGGAATGATGAATGCATCATCGTTCGGACTTTGTTCTTGTCCTGGGGTGGTTTGATGAGCTCGTCCCTCCGGATTATTGTGATCGGGTATCTACTCTGAACTCGGTTCAGCGTGACCTGGCTCGTCCTGCTCCATCCTAGGTCCATGTGGTCATTATTGCTTTCGGGGTTTACTGGTGTGTCGATCCTTCTTGCGCTCTTGTCGCTATTTTTACTGTTGCTAGACTTTGAGCGGTGTCTGCGCCGCTGTTTTGGCTTTTGCCCGGGTGTTTTATCTTCCGGATTATCGCCGTCGTCCTCCTTGGGCGTATCCACCATGTATATATCGTGTGACGAGGTAGTAGTTGTTGGGGAACGTAGTAATTCAAAAATTTCCTACGCACACGCAAGATCATGGTGATGGCATAGCAACGAGAGGGGAGAGTATTGTCTACGTACCCTCGTAGACCGTTAAGCGGAAGCGTTATGACAACGCGGTTGATGTAGTCGTATGTCTTCATGAATCGACCGATCCAAGCACCGAACGTACGGCACCTCCGTGTTCAGCACACATTCAGCTCGATGACGTTCCCCGGGCTCCAATCCAGCTAAGCGTCGGGGATGAGTTCCGTCAGCACGACGGCGTGGTGACGATGATGATGTTCTACCGGCGCAGGGTTTCGCCTAAACTCAGCGATGATATGACCGAGGTGGAATATGGTGGAGGGGGGCACCGCACATGGCTAAGGAACGATCCGTAGATCAACTTGTGTGTCATGGGGTGCCCCCCTACCCCCGTATATAAAGGAGCAAGGGAGGAGGAGGCGGCCGGCCAAGGGAGGGCGCGCCAGGGAGGAGTCCTACTCCCACCGGGAGTAGGACACCCTCCTTTCCTAGTCCAACTAGGAGACCTTCCATGTAGTAGGAGTAGGAGAGAAGGAAAGGGAAGAGAGAAGGGAAGGAAGGAGGGGGTGCGGCCCCTCCCCCTAGTCCAATTCGGACTAGGCCTTGGGGGGGTGCGCGGCCTGTCCTAGGCAGCCCCTCTCTCTTTCCCGTATGGCCCAATAAGGCCCAATACTTCTCCCGGTGAATTCCCGTAACTCTCTGGTACTCCCAAAAATACCCGAATCACTCGGAACCTTTCCGAAGTCTCAATATAGTCGTCCAATATATCGATCTTTACGTCTCGACCATTTCGAGACTCCTCGTTATGTCCCCGATCTCATCCGGGACTCCGAACTCCTTCGGTACATCAAAACTCACAAACTCATAATATAACTGTCATCATAACCTTAAGCGTGCGGACCCTACGGGTTCGAGAACTATGTAGACATGACCTAGAACTGTTTCCGGTGAATAACCAATAGTGGAACCTGGATGTTCATATTGGCTCCAACATATTCTACGAAGATCTTTATCGGTCAAACCGCATAACAACATACGTTATTCCCTTTGTCATCGGTATGTTACTTGCCCGAGATTCGATCGTCGGTATCCAATACCTAGTTCAATCTCATTACCGGCAAGTCTCTTTACTCGTTCCATAATACATCATCCCACAACTAACTCATTATTTGCAATGCTTGCAAGGCTTAAGTGATGTGTATTACCGAGAGGGCCCAGAGATACCTCTCCGACAATCGGAGTGACAAAACCTAATCTCGAAATACGCCAACCCAACATGTACCTTCGGAGACACCTGTAGAGCACCTTTATAATCACCCAGTTACGTTGTGACGTTTTGTAGCACACAAAGTGTTCCTCTGGTAAACGGGAGTTGCATAATCTCATAGTCACAGGAACATGTATAAGTCATGAAGAAAGCAGTAGCAACATACTAAACGATCGTGTGCTAAGCTAACGGAATGGGTCAAGTCAATCACATCATTCTCCTAATGATGTGATCCTGTTAATCAAATGACAACTCTTTTGTCCATGGCTAGGAAACTTAACCATCTTTGATTCACGAGCTAGTCAAGTAGAGGCATACTAGTTACACTATGTTTGTCTATGTATTCACACATGTATTATGTTTCCGGTTAATACAATTCTAGCATGAATAATAAACATTTATCATGAAATAAGGAAATAAATAATAACTTTATTATTGCCTCTAGGGCATATTTCCTTCAGTCTCCCGCTTGCACTAGAGTCAATAATCTAGTTCACATCACCATGTGATTTAACACCAATATTCACATCTGTATGTGATTAATACCCATAGTTCACATTGTCATGTGATCAACGCCCAAAGGGTTTACTAGAGTCAATAATCTAGTTCACATGGCTATGTGATTAACACCCAAAGAGTACTAAGGTATGATCATGTTTTGCTCATGAGAGAAGTTTAGTCGACGGTTCTGTCACATTCAAAGCCGTATGTATTTTGCAAATATTCTATGTCCACAATGCTCTGCACGGAGCTACTCTAGCTAATTTCTCCCACTTTCAATATGTATCCAGATTGAGACTTAGAGTCATCTGGATTGGTGTAAAAGCTTGCATCGTTGTAACCTTTTACGACTGGCTCTTTTGTCACCTCCATAATCGAAAAACATCTCCTTAGTCCTCACTGAGGATATTCTTGATCGCTGTTCTAGTGATCTACTTTTAGATCAAAATTGTATTCCTTTGCCAAACTCAGTGCAAGGTATACAATAGGTCTAGTACACAGCATAGCATACTTTATAGAACCTATGACTGAGGCATAGGGAATGACTGTTCATTCTTTTCTATTTTCTGCCATGGTCGGGTTTTGAGTCTTACTCAACTTCACACCTTGCAAGACAGGCAAGAACTCTTTCTTTGACTGTTCCATTTTGAACTACTTCAAAATCTTGTCAAGGTATGTACTCATTGAAAAATCTTATCAAGCGTCTTGATCTATCTCTATAGATCTTGATACTCAATGTGTAAGCAGCTTCACCAAGGTCTTTCTTTGAAAAACTCCTTTCAAACACTCCTTTATGCTTTCCAGAAAAATTCTACATTATTTCCGATCAATAATATGTCATTCACATATACTTATCAGAAATGCTGTAGTGCTCCCACTCACTTTCTTGTAAATACAGGCTTCACCGCAAGTCTGTATTAAAACTATATGCTTTGATCAACTTATCAAAGTGTATATTCCAACTCCGAGATGCTTGCACCAGTCCATTGATGGATCGCTAGAGCTTGCACATTTTGTTAGCACCTTTTGGATCGACAAAACCTTCTGGTTGCATCATATACAACTCTTCTTTAAAAAATCCATTAAGGAATGCAGTTTTGACATCCATTTGCCAGATTTCATAAAATGTGGCAATTGCTAACATGATTCAGACAGACTTAAGCATAGATACGAGTGAAAAACTCTCATCGTAGTCAACACCTTGAACTTGTCGAAAACCTTTTGCGACAATTCTAGCTTTGTAGATAGTAACACTATCAGCGTCTGTCTTCCTCTTGAAGATCCATTTAATCTCAATGTCTCGCCGATCATTGGGCAAGTCAATCAAAGTCCATACTTTGTTTTCATACATGGATCTTATCTCAGATCTCATGGCCTCAAGCCATTTTGCGGAATCTGGGCTCACCATCGCTTCTTCATAGTTCGTAGGTTCATCATGATCTAGTAACATGACTTCCAGAACAGGATTGCCGTACCACTCTGGTGCGGATCTTACTCTGGTTTACCTACGAGATTCGGTAGTAACTTGATCTGAAGTACATGATCATCATCATTAGCTTCCTCACTAATTGGTGTAGTAGTCACAGGAACAGATTTCTGTGATGAACTGCTTTCCAATAAGGGAGAAGGTACAATTACCTTATCAAGTTCTACTTTCCTCCCACTCACTTCTTTTGAGAGAAACTCCTTCTCTAGAAAGGATCCATTCTTAGCAACGAATGTTTTGCCTTTGGATTTGTGATAGAAGGAGTACCCAATAGTTTCCTTTGGGTGTTCTATGAAGACGCACTTCTCCGATTTGGGTTCGAGCTTATCAGGTTGAAACTTTTTCATATAAGCATCGCAACTCCAAACTTTAAGAAATGACAGCTTTGGTTTACTGCTAAACCATAGTTCATATGGTGTCATCTCAACGGATTTAGATGGTGCCCTTTTAAACGTGAATGCAGCTGTCTCTAATGCACAACCCCAAAACGATAGTGGTAAAACCGATAAGAGACATCATAGATTGTACAATATCCAATAAAGTACGGTTATGACGTTTGGACACACCATTACGCTGTGGTGTTCTGGGTGGCGTGAGTTGCGAAACTATTCTGCATTGTTTCAAATGTAGACCAAACTCGTAACTCAAATATTCGTCTCCGCGATCAGATCGTAGAAACTTTATTTTCTTGTTACGATGATTTTTCCACTTCACTCTGAAATTCTTTGAACCTTTCAATTATTTCAGACTCATGTTTCATCAAGTAGATATACCCATATCTTCTCAAATCATTTTGTGAAGATCAGAAAATAACGATACTTGCCACGAGCATCAACACTCATTGGATTGCATACATCAGTATGTATTATTTCCAATAAGTCAGTAGCTTGTTCCGTTGTTCCGGAGAACGGAGTTTTTAGTCATCTTGCCCAAAAGGCATGGTTCGCAAGCATCAAATGATTCATAACCAAGTGATTCCGAAAATCCATCTTTATGGAGTTTCTTCATGCGCTTTACACCGATATGACCCAAACGGCAGTGCCACAAATAAGTTGCACTATCAGTATCAACTTTGTATCTTTTGGCATCAATATTATGAATATGTGTATCACTACGATCGAGATCCAACAAACTATTTTCATTGGGTGTATGACCATCAAAGGTTTTATTCATTTAAACAGAACAACAATTATTCTCTGATTTTAAATGAATAACCGTATTGCAATAAACATGATCAAATCATATTCATGCTCAACGCAAACACCAAATAACATTTATTTAGGTTCAATACTAATCCCGAAAGTATAGGGAGTGTGCGATGATGATCATATCAATCTTGGAACCACTTCCAACACACATCATCACTTCACCCTCAACTAGTTTCTGTTTATTCTGTAACTCCTGTTTCGAGTTACTAATCTTAGCAACCGAACAAGTATCAAATACTCAGGGGTTACTATAAACACTAGTAAGGTACACATCAATAACATGTATATCAAATATACCCTTGTTCACTTTGCCATCCTTCTTATCCACCAAATATTCAAGGCATTTCCGCTTCTAGTGACCATTTCCTTTGTAGTATAATCACTCAATTTCAGGCTTTGGTCCAGCTTTGGGCTTCTTCGCGGGAGTGACAACTTGCTTGCCATTCTGCTTGAAGTTCCCTTTCTTTCCCTTTGCCCTTTTCTTGAAACTAGTGGTCTTGTCAATCATCAACACTTGATGCTCTTTCTTGATTTCTACCTTCGTCGATTTCAGCATCACGAAGAGCTCGGGAATCGTTTTCGTCATCCCTTCCATTATAGTTCATCACGAAGTTCTACTAACTTGGTGGTGGTGACTAGAGAATTCTGTCAATCACTATCTTATCTGGAAGATTAACTCCCACTTGATTCAAGCGATTGTAGTACCCAGACAATCTGAGCACATGCTCACTAGTTGAGCGATTCTCCTCCATCTTTTAGCTATAGAACTTGTTGGAGACTTCATATCTCTCAACTCGGGTATTTGCTTGAAATATTAACTTCAACTCCTGGAACATCTCATATGGTCCATGACGTTCAAAACGTTTTTGAAGTCCCGATTCTAAGCCATAAAGCATGGTGCACAAAACTATCAAGTAGTCATCATATTGAGCTAGCCAAACGTTCATAACGTCTGCATCTGCTCCTGCAATAGGTATGTCACCTAGTTGTGCATTAAGGACATAATTCTTCTGTGCAGCAATGAGGATAAACCTCAGATCACGGATTCAATCCGCATCATTGCTACTAACATCTTTCAACACAATTTTTCTCTAGGAACATATCAAAATAAACATATGAAAGCAACAACGCAAGCTATTGATCTACAACATAATTTGCAAAATACTACCAGGACTAAGTTCATGATAAATTTAAGTTCAATTAATCATATTACTTAAGAACTCCCACTTAGACAGACATCTCTCTAGTCATCTAAGTGATTACGTGATCCAAATCAACTAAACCATGTCCGATCATCACGTGAGATGGAGTAGTTTCAATGGTGAACATCACTATGTTGATCATATCTACTATATGATTCACGTTCGACCTTTCGGTCTCCATGTTCCGAGGCCATATCTGTATATGCTAGGCTCGTCAAGTTTAACCTGAGTATTCCGCGTGCGCAACTATTTTGCACCCGTTGTATTTGAACGTAGAGCCTATCACACCCGATCATCACGTGGTGTCTCAGCACGAAGAACTTTCGCAACGGTGCATACTCAGGGAGAACACTTCTTGATAGTTAGTGAGAGATCATCTTATAATGCTACCGTCAAACAAAACAGAATAAGATGTATAACAGATAAACATCATATGCAATCAAAATATGTGACATGATATGGCCATGATCATCTTGCGCCTTTTGATCTCCATCTCCAAAGTACTGTCATGATCTCTATCGTCACCGGCATGACACCATGATCTTCATCATCTTGATCTATATCAATGTGTCGTCACATGGTCGTCTCGCCAACTATTGCTCTTGCAACTATTGCTATCACATAGCGATAAAGTAAAGCAATTATTTGGCACTTGCATCTTATGCAACAAAGAGACAACCATAGAGCTTCTGCCAGTTGCCGATAACTTCAACAAAACATGATCATCTCATACAACAACTTATATCTCATCACGTCTTGACCATATCACATCACAACATGCCCTGCAAAAACAAGTTCGACGTCCTCTACTTTGTTGTTGCAAGTTTTACGTGGCTGCTATGGGCTGAGCAAGAACCGTTCTTACCTACGCATCAAAACCACAACGATAGTTCGTCAAGTTGGTGCTGTTTTAACCTTCTCAAGGACCGGGCGTAGCCACACTCGGTTCAACTAAAGTTGGAGAAACTGACACCCGCTAGTCACCTGTGTGCAAAGCACGGCGGTAAAACCAGTCTCGCGTAAGCGTACGCGTAATGTCGGTCCGGGCCGCTTCATCCAACAATACCGCCGAACCAAAGTATGACATGCTGGTAAGTAGTATGACTTGTATCGCCCACAACTCACTTGTGTTCTACTCGTGCATATAACATCAACGCATAAAACCTAGGCTCGGATGCCACTGTTGGGGAACGTAGTAATTTCAAAAATTTCCTACGCACACACAAGATCATGGTGATGGCATAGCAACGAGAGGGGAGAGTATTGTTTACGTACCCTCGTAGACCGTTAAGCGAAAGCGTTATGACAACGCGGTTGATGTAGTCGTACGTCTTCAAGAATCGACCGATCCAAGCACCGAACGTACGGCACCTCCGTGTTCAGCACACGTTCAGCTCGATGACGTTCCCCGGGCTCCAATCCAGCTAAGCGTCGGGGATGAGTTCCGTCAGCACGACGGTGTGGTGACGATGATGATGTTCTACCGGCGCAGGGTTTCGCCTAAACTCAGCGATGATATGACTGAGGTGGAATATGGTGGAGGGGGGCACCGCACACGGCTAAGGAACGATCCGTAGATCAACTTGTGTGTCATGGGGTGCCCCCCTGCCCCCGTATATAAAGGAGCAAGGGAGGAGGAGGCGGCCGGCCAAGGGAGGGCGCGCCAGGGAGGAGTCCTACTCCCACCGGGAGTAGGACACCCTCCTTTCCTAGTCCAACTAGGAGACCTTCCATGTAGTAGGAGTAGGAGAGAAGGAAAGGGAAGAGAGAAGGGAAGGAAGGAGGGGGTGCGGCCCCTCCCCCTAGTCCAATTCGGACTAGGCCTTGGGGGGGCGCGCGGCTTGTCCTAGGCAGCCCCTCTCTCTTTCCCGTATGGCCCAATAAGGCCCAATACTTCTCCCGGTGAATTCCCGTAACTCTCTGGTACTCCCAAAAATACCCGAATCACTCGGAACCTTTCCGAAGTCCGAATATAGTCGTCCAATATATCGATCTTTACGTCTCGACCATTTCGAGACTCCTCGTTATGTCCCCGATCTCATCCGGGACTCCGAACTCCTTCGGTACATCAAAACTCATAAACTCATAATATAACTGTCATCGTAATCTTAAGCGTGCGAACCCTACGGGTTCGAGAACTATGTAGACATGACCTAGAACTGTTTCCGGTGAATAACCAATAGTGGAACCTGGATGTTCATATTGGCTCCTACATATTCTACGAAGATCTTTATCGGTCAAACCGCATAACAACATACATTGTTCCCTTTGTCATCGGTATGTTACTTGCCCGAGATTCGATCGTCGGTATCCAATACCTAGTTCAATCTCGTTACCGGCAAGTCTCTTTACTCGTTCCGTAATACATCATCCTACAACTAACTCATTAGTTGCAATGCTTGCAAGGCTTAAGTGATGTGTATTACCGAGAGGGCCCAGAGATACCTCTCTGACAATCGGAGTGACAAAACCTAATCTCGAAATACGCCAACCCAACATGTACCTTCGGAGACACCTGTAGAGCACCTTTATAATCACCCAGTTACGTTGTGACGTTTGGTAGCACACAAATTGTTCCTCTGGTAAACGGGAGTTGCATAATCTCATAGTCACAGGAACATGTATAAGTCATGAAGAAAGCAGTAGCAACATACTAAATGATCGTGTGCTAAGCTAACGGAATGGGTCAAGTCGATCACATCATTCTCCTAATGATGTGATCCCGTTAATCAAATGACAACTCTTTTGTCCATGGCTAGGAAACTTAACCATCTTTGATTCACGAGCTAGTCAAGTAGAGGCATACTAGTGACACTATGTTTGTCTATGTATTCACACATGTATTATGTTTTCGGTTAATACAATTCTAGCATGAATAATAAACATTTATCATGAAATAAGGAAATAAATAATAACTTTATTATTGCCTCTAGGGCATATTTCCTTCAGTAGTCCCGCGCTCCAGAAATTCTGAAGCGTCTCCTGCATCGTCGTCCATGCCATCGATGTCTTCGGAGTCGAAGTCAAGAACGTCGGTTAAATCATCGATCGTGGCAATGAAGTGGGTGGTGGATGGGCAGCGAATTCCTTCGTCGCCTGCTTCCCACTCAAGCCGGACATAGTTCATCCTAGAGCCTCCTGACAAAGAGAGAGACTTTAATGAGTTCAACATGTCGCCAAAGGGCGAGTGCTGGAAGATGTCCGCAATGGTAAACTCCATTACCGGAGCCCAACCTGGCTCGGCTGGCTCGAAGGTGTGTGGCCCGGAACCAGCAACCGGATACGAGTCCGGGGGCCTTGGGTCACAGGCCTCTGCAGAGGTGAGACCCTGTGTTCGGCTCCATCGCCGATGAGTATGCGGCCCGTGGGGCGGGTTCCACCCCTCCGTCCTTAGGCAACGCAGCCTGCTCCAGATTTAGATCCGGGGCTACTGCAGGGGTGTTATCCCAAGCATCATCCGACAGCAGGTCTAAGCCGTGCTCATTGTGACTGTTCGGTACTCCTGGCGCAGGCCCAAATCCGTCGAAGATCAAGTCTCTGCGAATATCCGCCGTGTAGTTCAAGTTTCCGAACCTGCCCTGGGGACCAGGGGCATAGCTGTTGATCTGCTCCAGATGGCCAAGCGAATTGGCCCATAGGGCAAAGCTTCCGAACACAAAGATCTGTCGGGGAGAAAAGTATCGCCCTGGACCGTGTTGTTGACGATTGAAGGTGCCATCAAGCCCTTCAGCGACGACACAGAGGAACTCTCAATGAAAGCACCAATGTCGGTGTCAAAACCGGCGGATCTCGGGTAGGGGGTCCCGATCTATGTGTCTTAGGCTGATGGTAACACGAAGCAAGGGACACAATGTTTACCCAGGTTCGGGCCCTCTCGATGGAGGTAAAACCCTACTTCCTGCTTGATTAATATTGAAGATATGAGTAGTATAAGAGTAGATCTACCACGAGATCGTAGAGGCTAAACCCTAGAAGCTAGCCTATGATGGTATGATTGTAATTGTGATCGGCCTTCTAAGGACCAACTTCTCCGGTTTATATAGACACCGGAGAGGGCTAGGGTTTACATGGAGTCGGTTACAAGGAAGGAAACACGATATCCGGATCGCCAAGCTTGTCTTCCACGCAAAGGGGAGTCCCATACGGACACGGGCCGGAGTCTTGAGTCTTGTATTCTTCATGCTCCAATAGTCCGGACGATGTATATAGTCCGGCTGTCCGGATACCCCCTAATCCAGGACTCCCTCAGCAGCCTTCGGGACGGGTCCAACCATCTGTCCTCGGAAGGCGCGACCTGCTCTGGAGCGAAGTCAGGAGCTGTAGCAGGTGCGATGTTCCAAATATTGTCCGACTGTAGATCCAGGTCATGCAAGTCATGATCGTTCGGCTCTCCTGACACGGGCCCGAATCCTTCGAAGATCAAGTCTCCGCGGATGTCGGCAGTGTAGTTTGGGTTTCCAAACCTGACCTGATGGCCAGGGGCGTAGCTATCGATCTGCTCCAGACGGCCAAGCGAGTTGGCCCGCAGTGCGAAGCCGCCGAACATGAAGATCTGTCCAGGGAGAAAAGTCTCGCCTAGAACGGCATTGTTGAAGGTTGGAGAAGCCATAGAGCCTTATAGCGACGACACAGAGGAACTCTCAATGAAAGCACCAATGTCGGTGTCAATACCGGCGGATCTCGGGTAGGGGGTCCCGAACTGTGCGTCTAAGGCTAATGGTAACAGGAGGCTGGGGACACGATGTTTACCTAGGTTCGGGCCCTCTCGATGGAGGTAATACCCTACTTCATGCTTGATTGATCTTGATGATATGAGTATTACAAGAGTTGATCTACCACGAGATCAGAGAGGCTAAACCCTAGAAGCTAGCCTATGGTATGATTGTTGTTGTGTCCTACGGACTAAACCCTCCGGTTTATATAGACACCAGAGGGGGCTAGGGTTACACAGAGTCGGTTTACAGAGGAGGAGATCTACATTCGAACCGCCAAGCTTGCCTTCCACGCCAAGGAGAGTCCCATCCGGACACGGGACGAAGTCTTCAATATTGTATCTTCATAGTCCAACAGTCCGGCCAAAGTATATAGTTCGGCTGTCCGGATACCCCCTTATCCAGGACTCCCTCACCCACTTCGTCCGCGGACTGGGATTCCGCCTCCACCCATTTGTCCGAGGGCTCATGTTTTACTATGGGCTAGATTTTCATGAACTGGCCCCTATTTCATCCTCAACATCTCGGTGTTTATCGTCGTGTGCGAGGCTTTCCTCCGCATCAAGCCCCACTTCGGCCTATGGCTGGAGATTTTCAACGTGAAGCCGAAGATAGTGGTCGGACAGCAAGCGGAGTGCGGAGGCGCCATGGTGGGCAAGATGCCCAATGCCACCTGGCTCAAAGGCTCCTATGTGGAGACCATGAAAGGGTGGCAGTCGGGGTGGTTCTACATCACCGAGCCGCGCGACGCCAACTGGGCGGCAGCCCCTGAATTCCGATATGGTATCCCCATGAGGCTCACCTCCTTGAAGAGGAAGGGCTTAGCCTCGGGTGCACCTGCGGAGCTGACCGGACTCCAGAACTGCATCAAAAATATGATAAGCAAGAAGATCAAGCTTGTCAATGTGGTCCAGGTCATGCTCTTTCCCCGGATTCTCCCGTGCCAAAGACGGGCATTTAACATGTGGGAGTTTGATTCAGCCAAACACCAGACGTTGCGAGAGCTCTTCGACACGACGCATAAAGACGTCTGGAAGGTGTTGTTCAAGGTCGCCGAAGTACCTACTCCCACCATCGAGGACCGCGGGCTCAGCGCAAGGCGCCCCACCAATCCAGTAAGCTCTCTATATTTCACAAGATGCGCCCTTCCTCAATATTGTGGGAGGAATCTAAGCCATCATACTGATTTAACAGGACTATGTGGCGACAGCGGAGCAGATCAACTGTCCAGCTCCGTTGCCTGAAGATCCAGCAACCGCTCTCCTGACGAAGATGCTATTTCCAGCGCCCTATGAGGTGCCGGAGAAGAAGGCCAAGAAGAAGGCCACGGGGACCAGGAAAAGTCTCCGACGCAAGGTGGTGTCGGACTCATCGTCCGAAGACACCGCGGTGCACTCCTCAAACGACAGTGAGGAGGAGGAAGAGGAAAACCTTCTCCCCCAAACCGAGGGGGAGAAGAAAAGGAAGGTCGCCCCTTCCGGAGAGGCCGAAGGGTCCAAGAAGGAAAGGACCCTCCTTCCGGACCACTCCAACATGGCCGCCTACAGTGACGAGGAGTGGCTACCCAGGGACAAGCCCCTGGCGAAGTTGTAAGTATCCGGATACCATAATACTTCTGGCATGTTTAGCTTCATGGCCTCTTATTATGTCAAAATATATTTGTGCAGTCTGTCCAAAGCCCACATCGACTTATCCTCCTCGGATGGGTCCTTGAGCTTGCCGGAGATGAACAGCTATTCGCTCCTGACGGCCTCCACTCCCCGGCCCGCAGATGACACTGAGGTGTTATCTCAGAGGATACCAGGCCAGGGAGAGATAGTTCTGGAGGCGCCTCAAGGTGAAACCCCTGATGTCGGGATCATTGGGGGGAGATCCCCATGGATTCTAATGAGGGGGGTCGCAGCAAGCTTGGCCCCTAGACGGATACTGTGTCAGAACCTCCAGGGGTTCCGGATTCAAGCAGGCAGCCCCTCGCCAAGGGGGGCGAACCGCATGTACCTATGACCTCTGTCCATCCAGAGGCATCGGATAACTTGGTGGAAGCGCTTCAGAGTGCTTCCCTTGATGAAGGACACCGTACTCTTATGAGTACGGTGATTGCGAAGGTTTAGTCCGCCAAAAGCGGATTGACTGAAGCCTGTGCCAGCCTCCTAACAGGCTTTGAGGTAAGTAATTTAAATTATGAGAAAGTATCACAGTATAGATAGTAGCCCCTGATGCTCTGTTTGGTTTTCGGAAAGGAAGGTCGAACAGAGGATCAAATATTATTTCAAGGAGTCTAATCATATTATGTCTATGTGAATAAGCAGGCGTCGCTGCTGGCCGCTGTCGCTGCCACTGTGGAGGTCTCCGGACTGAGGCAGAACCTAGGGCGGGCCAAAGAAGAGCTCGGCCTTGTGAAGAGGCAGCTCGAGGAGAACAAAGGTAAGTGATACCCCGTCTGAATGTTATATAAAGGAAAAAATTGTTGATGCTAATAGAAGCATGATGAATTTTAATAGGGGCCACGACCGAAGTGGCGGCCCTTAAGAAGGCGCTGTCCGAGGCCGAAGGCAAAGCGACCCTGGAGCACACCGAGCGCGAAAAACAAGAGGCTCGGGTTGATCAGGTCCAACAAGAGCTCCAGGATTTCGTCAAAAAATTCGGGTCCTTGGAGCGTGACTCCAAGATGCAATAGTCGGAGCTTGCGAAGGCCCGTCAAAGTGTGCAAGACGCCAAGGTCGAAGCCGAGAAGGCCCTCCAGGAAATTGAGGCGGCCAAGAAGATAGCTGCGGGTAAGGCTTTCATTATGAACAAGCATGTGAAGGAGACTTTCCTTTTACTTACCCGAATTCAGAGCTCTCCAGGAGCATTCGCAGATCTGCCGCACAGCATCTCTGATGCCGCAGAGTTCTACCGAGCTGAGGAAGGGAGCTTGACGGACAAGCTGTTTTGGTCCCAGTATATTGGGGCCGAACATTCGATGCCCTTGAGTGACCAGCTGAAGCAAGTAGTCGAGCTTCACAAGGCGGCCGAACTGGCCATGAAGGACTTCATAGTCCGGTTGTGGCCTGGCGAGCCCCTGCCCAGTAGCTACTTTGGCCTTGTCAAGCGGATGGTAAATGCCTATCCGCGGCTTGAAGTCATTAAGCGGTCCGTCTGCATTGATGGTGCACGCAGGGCCTTGGCCAGTGCGAAAGTGCACTGGGGGACGATGGACACGGAGAAGCTGGTGACAGAGGGGCCATCGAAGGGAAAGGAGCATCGCCACCCTAAACAATACTATGACAATGTCATTAAGGGTGCCCGCCTTGTGGCGGATGAATGTACTAAGGATGTAATATTTGAATGAATGTACTCATGTCATCCTGTAATATGAAAACCAGTTCATGTGCGCTATATGGCGCTTGTTAATTTAAAATATTACCTTCTATGCGGCCATTTATAAGATCTTGAGAGTTGGCCAGTCATCGGCTTCTGCCCCCATGTAGCTAGTACTGGGGTGTTCGGGATAAGTATAAACACTCTTTATCCAAATTGTTGGTCCTTTTAAGGAGGTGTTTAGCGCCGCGAACAAGGCAATCGGACTATACGGCTTTATCGCTCTCACTTGGCCATAGAAGTCTACAATTTTAAATTTTGGCGAAGCCCCTAGTATCCGAAAGGCTGGACTCAGGGCGCTATCCACGCCTAAATCGGACGAGGCCGATTCCTCGCCTGAAGTGGAAAAAATCTTTAAGGATTTGAGACCTCTCGAAAAGCGACCAGCTCTCGCCTTATCATGACAGTCAGTTTTTGGCTTTCTCTACTGAGGTGCTCGTCCGGAAGAACTAGGACACAATCGCAGTAGTTCTCCCTACGCTACCTTAGCCGATATAGCGGAACGTAAGGTACCAAAACATAGGAGCCGGGCAAACCCAACTATTGACCCAAGACATGATTAGGAGCTGATGCATATAATGCTATAAGTTCGGGGTGCCGCACTATCAAAAGTGTTCGGACTTTTCTTGCCATGTTATGGGGTACGCTGAAGCCCCTGGCAAACTGGGTGTACAAAAATGCACGAGTGTAATAAATAGGCAGTAAAGGAAAGGGGTAAATGAACATAATAGTGAGCTGACGATGTACACTATTTTCCCTTGTTATTCAAATGATACATCGAAGCGTACATGTACAAGTAGTGCGATAAGAAAAATAGGACTGTTTGACACATCCTGGCCGGGAGCGAGATGTGTGTGGGTATGTAAAACAGGTATAACAATCGTTATCAGAGACCACCTGAGTATTCCCTTGGGCGCCCCAGCTTCTTGTATTCTTGGTGTGTCTGTCCCGCTATGTGTCCGATAGCATGTCTATCGGAAGAGCTTCCCGAGGGTGGGGACCTGAAAGAAAAAAGGTGCAAAGATGTGTGGGTCCTGGGGCGGTCGAACCGCATTGTGGACCATATCATAGCCGTGCCTCCACCTATGCCCATGGTATTTTAAGTGTGTACTTATGTACGCGCGGCACAAATTTTGCCGGTTGACTGAGGCTAGGGCAGAGGCCGAATTGCTAGTCGAGCTCTGGACGTGCCGGGTGATCCTGTTGTGGGGTACTCCGGGCTCGCTTGATGGTGTCCGGGGGTTTTATCGCCGGATTGGTGGTCTGCCTAAGAAGGCTGCTTTGTACTTCTGCTGCGAGAGCCACAGTGTGCTCCTCCATACGGAGCGAGCATTCTGTATTCCCATTGACTGTTATAACCCCACGAGGTCCAGGCATCTTGAGTTTGAGGTATGCATAGTGCGGTACCGCATTGAATCGAGCAAATGTTGTTTGTCCTAGTAGGACATGATAACCACTATGGAAGGGGACGATATCGAAGATTAACTCCTCGCTTCGGAAATTGTCTGGAGATCCGAAGACCACTTCTAGTGTGATTGAGCCCATGCAACAGGCCTCCACACCTGGTATGACACCCTTGAAGGTGGTTTTCGTGGGATTTATCCTTGAGGGATCGATGCCCATTTTGCGCACTATATCCTGATAGAGCAGGTTCAGGCTACTGCCACCGTCCATGATGACTCGTGTGAGATGGAATCCGTCAATGATGGGGTCAAGGACCAATGCGGCCGAACCGCCATGACGGATACAAGCAGGATGGTCCCTGCGATCGAAAGTGATCGGACAAGAGGACCATGGGTTGAACTTTGGGGCGACTGGCTCCATCGCATAGATGTCCCTTAGTGCACGCTTCTGTTCCTGCTTGGGAATATGGGTTGCGTATATCATATTCACTATTTTCACCTGGGGAGGGAATTTCTTCTGCCCTCCTATGTTCGACGGCCAGGGTTCCTCGTCGTCTTTGCTATGCAGCCCCTTTTCCTTCTTTTCAGCATTCAATTTTCTGGCATGTTTAAACACCCAGCATTCTCTGTTGGTGTGGTTGGCTGGTTTATCGGGGGTGCCGTGAATTTGACATGAGCGATCAAGTATGCGGTCCAAACTTGATGAGCCCGGATTGTTTCTTTTGAATGGCTTTTTCCGCTGTCCGGATTTAGAGCCTCTGAATCCGGCATTGACTGTCGTGTCTTTGGCGTTGTCACCATTGTTGCGACGCTTGTGTCTATTGTATCGTGGCCTGCCGTTGCTATCTCTAGCGTCTGAATCATCGGAGTTTTTGGGTGTGATGTTGCTACGAGCCAGCCAGTTGTCCTCGCCCGCGCAAAAGCGGGTCATGAGTGTCGTGAGGGCTGCCATTGATTTTGGCTTCTCTTGGCCGAGGTGTCGGGCGAGCCATTCGTCACGGATGTTATGCTTGAAGGCTGCTAAGGCTTCGGCATCTGGACAGTTGACAATTTGGTTCTTTTTGGTTAGGAACCGAGTCCAGAATTTCCTGGCTGACTCTCCGGGTTGTTGGGTTATGTGACTTAAGTCATCAGCATCCGGTGGTCGCACGTAAGTGCCCTGGAAGTTGTCAAGGAATACGTCTTCCAAGTCCTCCCAACTGCCAATGGAGCTTGCTGGCAGGCTATTCAGCCAATGCCAAGCCGGTCCTTTGAGCTTAAGTGGTATGTACTTTATGGCATGTAAGTCATCGTCGCGGGCCATGTGAATGTGTAGGAGAAAATCTTCAATCCATACCGTGGGGTCTGTTGTGTCATCATATGATTCAATGTTCACGGGTTTAAACCCTTCTGGGAATTCATGATCCATGACTTCGTCAGTGAAGCATAAGGGATGTGCGGCGCCTCTTTGCCGGGCTACATCCCGATGTAGTTCAAATGAATCCGAACTGTTGTATTCGGCCCGGCCGGACATTTGTTTATTGTTTCCGGCGTGACGGTCGTCGTCACGTGTTGTGGCGCGCCCCCGTGATCTGTAGATCGATCTTGACTGTCCTATTTTGTTTTCCAATACATCTCGCAGGTCCATCATGTAGCCCCGGGCCTTAATATTATTGTTTGACTCGCGTCGGGGTGCGGTCTGGACTTCGGGCTGGTACACCACCTTGTCCCAGCCACGGGGTGGCCGGTTAGCTGCATCGTGCATTGTTAGTGTGGGTTTTAACGCTTCCTCCTCGAGTTGAGGTAGCAACCTGCGCTTTGGGTAACTTTTGGTAGGGCGCTCGAGTCCGTATTCCTCGGCAGCCAGGACCTCGGTCCATCTATCAGTTAGCAGATCTTGATCAGCTTGAAGCTGTTGCTACTTTTTCTTCAGGCTTTTTGCAGTGGCTATAAGCCAGCGCTTGAAGCGCTCCTACTCGACGGGATCCTCAGGCACGATGAACTCTTTGTCGCCAATGCTCACTTCATCTTTGAAGAGAGGCATGTAATTATCATCCTCCGATTCTCCATCTGTTGCCTGTTCCTTAGGGCTTACTTGCCCCTCCTCTTGCTCGGCCTGTTCGAAGCCTGGCTAGGCAGGATTTTTTTCGTTTTCGACACCATCCGGATTGTTATCTCTTGTGCTGGTATCACTATTTTTTCTATGGCGGGGCTTGGAGCGGCGCCTATGACGCTGGTGCCTAGATTGCTTCTCCACGGGGTTATCTTTCGTTGCCTCATCGCCATTGCTTTCTTTGGGGGTATCCACCATATATATATCATATGATGAGGTGGCTGTCCAGTGCCCTATAGGCGATGGTTCCTGTTCTTTTCCTGCATCGTCATCCATACCGTCGATGTCTTCGGAGTTGAAGTCAAGCACGTCGGTTAAGTCATCGACAGTGGCTATTAAGTGGGTGGTGGGTGGGGAACGAATTTCTTTGTCGTCCACTTCCCACTCAAGTCGGACATAGTGCGGCCAAGAATCTCCCAACAAGGAGAGAGAACTTAATGAATTTAGCACATCACCCAAGGGCAAGTGCTGAAAAATATCCGTGGACGTGAACTCCATGACCAGTTCCCAATCAGATTCGATAGGCACGGGCGTACGCGGTTCGGATCATGTAGCCGGAGGCGAGTCCGATGGTCCGATGATGCCATCCTCATAGGAGGTGGAATCAGTGTTCGGCTCCAACGCCGATGAGTGTGCGGCCTCCATGGCGGGGTCCATCCACCCATCCTCGGAAGGTGCAATCTGCTCCGGATTGATCCGCGGGGCCGCTGCAGGTGCAATCTCCCGAACACTGTTTGATGGCAGATCTAAGTCATGCTCGTCACGACTGTTCAACGTACCTGACATGGGCTCGAATCCGTCGAATATCAAGTATCCGCGGATGTCAGCAGTATAGTTCAAGCCTCCAAACCTGACCTAATGGTCAGGGGCGTAGTTATCGATCTGCTCTAGACGGCCAAGCGAGTTGGCCCGCAGTGCGAAGCCGCCGAACACGAAGATCTGTCTGGGGAGAAAAGTCTCACCTAGAACGGTGTTGTTGAAGGTTGGAGAAGCCATAGAGCCTTATAGCGACGACACAGAGGAACTCTCAATGAAAGCACCAATGTCGGTGTCAATACCGGCGGATCTCAGGTAGGGGGTCCCGAACTGTGCGTCTAAGGCTAATGGTAACAGGAGGCTGGGGACACGATGTTTACCTAGGTTCGGGCCCTCTCGATGGAGGTAATACCCTACTTCATGCTTGATTGATCTTGATGATATGAGTATTACAAGAGTTGATCTACCACGAGATCAGAGAGGCTAAACCATAGAAGCTAGCCTATGGTATGATTGTTGTTGTGTCCTACGGACTAAACCCTCTGGTTTATATAGACAACGGAGGGGGCTAGGGTTACACAGAGTCGGTTACAGAGAAGGAGATCCACATATCCGAATTGCCAAGCTTGCCTTCCATGCAAAGGAGAGTCCCATCCGGACACGGGACGAAGTCTTCTATCTTGTATCTTCATTGTCCAATAGTCCGGCAAAGTACATAGTCCGGCTGTCCGAGGACCCCTTAATCCAGGACTCCCTCAGTGGACGACCCTGAGGTGTCATCTTGGAGGATTTCTCCTGATCCGCCAAGGCCCGAAGTTGACACTTCGGCTGCCCAAAGTCCGGAGTATTCGGCTCCCAAGGAGAGCTTCAAAAAGAGTCCGGGATTGTCCGGCATACGGCCGGACACACTGATGGGTCTTCTGGAGCGAGCGGCCATCTGAGAGACACATCGTTCCTTAATGGGTACGGTGCTGAGAGGATTTCATCCACCAAAAGTGGTTTGAATGAAGCTTTTACGAGTCTGCTGAGATGCTTTGAGGTACGCAAAAGTTAATATATGTATTTTTGACGGTACTGCACATGCTAGGTGTGCTCTGTATAGATAGTAGCCCCTGAGACTCTGGTTGCCATCCAAAGGTGGCAAAAAGAGGCTCATAATCTTTGGTAATAATCGTGCTGCTTTATGTGCAGGCGGCTGAGCGTCCGGCGGCTGACCGGACTGCTCATTTTGCCGAACTGAAGTGGCAGCTTGACGTGGCTGATGCCGACATCACGCTTGTTAACAAGCGGCTTGACGAGGCCCAGGATATGTATGTCGACTTGTCAGCAAATGTTAAAGAGAAGCATGATGCTAGTATCTATAATATGTTGTGACTGCAGATGGAGCTGCTGCCATAGAGACCCTTCGGGCGGAGCTTGCCCGAGCTAAGGAGCAAGCCCGAATAAGTGATGCGGCCGCTCTGAAGGCGGTCGAAGAGTTAAGAGCCAAGCAGGCTGCTCATCACCAGAGTGAAGAAAAGATAGCCCAGATGGCTGATGAGCTGAAAGATGCCGCTGACCGCCATGAGCTCCTTGAAAAGGAGAACCAAGCGAAAGCGGCTGACCTGAAGAAGGCCCTGGAGGCAGCCAAGGAAACCCGCTCTAAAATGAGAGGGATAAGGGAGGAGCTTCGTGAAGCCGGAGATATCACGGCTGGGAAGCCCTATTTGTTGCGAATGAAGTTCGGAGATCCGAAGTATGCCCCTTTGGATCAGTTGTGGAGCGCTGCGGACGCGTATGCGGACCTGGCAAAGAGTTGCTGATGCGACCGAATTTTACAAAGATCGGAAAGACCATAAGGTGGAAAGGTTATTCTAGTCGCAGATCAGTGCCCCGATGCGTCCGCTGCCGTTGAATGAAAGGATGGCAGCATGGGCCGAGCTCCATAGGTTGTCAGGGCTTTCTATGAGGTCTGTTGTGGATCATCTTTGGCCATGGGGGCCAAAGCCGGACAGTTATTTTGGATTAGTGCAACAATTCCTTGGTGTTGTGTCGCACATCGATGCTGTGAAGAGGTCGGCGTGCATAGAGGGTACGCGGATGGCTCTTTCCCGTGTTAAAACATACTGGGTAGGGATGGAAACAACCGCTATTGCAACCCGGGGTCCGGCAGGAGGCCAGGACCCGGCCGAGCACTATTTTGAAGAAGTCTTAGAAGGCGCCCGTTTAATAGAGGTTCAGTGCTCGAAGAGTGCCATGTTCGAGTGACATGTATCTCAATTGTAAAAACAATGCAATTTTGATTATAAAGACTGTGTTTATACTTTTTCCCAAAAGTATTGTAGTGCCTCCTGTGCGGCCGTTTATGTATATATATATATATAACCTGAAATTTTGCAGTCGTCGACTTTAGCCCCCAGAAATATAATGCGGGGGTGTTCGAAAAAAAAAGCGCAGTCACACTTGATCCAACGTCTTGGTCCGTTAAGGAGGTGGTAGCACGGTGAACCAGGCAATTGGACTATATAGCTTTAACACTTTCACTTAGCCATAGGAGTTTGACGGTGGGGCTACTATATAGCCCCTGGTACTTTTGCGTTCATCTGAATATGGTGCGCGTATGTACGGCACCGGGAAACCGGTCCTTCGTTAATGCGGAGGAATCGCGAAGATTCCGCTGAGTCATCGAGTGGTTGACCAGTCTCGCGTTGTATCATGACAGTCAGTTTTCGACTTTCTCTACTGAGGTGCTCATCTAGATGAACCAGGGCACAATCGCAGTAGTTCTCCCAGTGCCGCCTTAGCCGATAGAGCGGAACGTAAGGTAGCAAAACACGGGAGCTGGGCAAACCCAACATTTGACCAAAGACATGATTCGGATTGATGCATATAAGGCCAAACTCGCGACGCTGAACACTCCCTAAGGTATTCGGACTTCACAACATATACTAGGCTGAATAACACCCTCGATAATGAGCCCTGTGTTTCTGGGTACATGCATTAGTCTGGCGTGACGAAGTGTCAAGAACGCCAGTATCCCTCCTGGTTGTGTTAAGTGTCCGGAGGGAAAGAAGCAACAAGAGACATTAAAAAAGGTTTACGTAGGGTCTTAATCTAAAGAGAAACCTTTGAGCGGGGCCCTGCTGCACGTCTGCGCCTTTATCTCCGTTGTGCCATATCCTGGAAGGGTGTAGCATGATGATCATCTATGAAAAGGGGAAAACCCAAGTGAAAGACTTCGTGCGAAGATTTGGTTAATCTGAATAAACCATGAAAATGCAATATGCTATTGTATTAATAGGATCGAGCCAAACTATGGGCTTTTTTTGCGAGCAGCCCCTAGCACCACTTGTGGGGGTATCCCCAGCTCAGGTTTATCTGGGTTGTTATATTTGGTGGAGCGCCGGACTCGTCTAACCGTTTCCGTGGTCCTGACGACCGTTTATTCTGGTAGGAGGAGCCAATTAGTGCTCGGCTACTAGAGCCGCCACATATTCTTCCGCGTGCAAGGAACACTCTGTATTTCCGCTAACTATGATGATGCCACGTGGACCAAGCATCTTAAGTTGAAGATAGGCGTAGTGCGGTACTGCATTAAAACTAGCAAAGGTCATTCTTCCGAGTAGTGTGTGATAGCTGCTTCGGAATGGAGCGATGTCGAAGATTAGTTCTTCGCTTCTGAAGTTGTCGGGAGAACCGAATACAACCTCTAGTACTAGAGAGCCTATACAACGAGCCTCGACGTCTGGTATCACTCCTTTAAAGGTAGTGTTCCTTTGGCTGATTCTTGATGGGTCTATCCCCATTTTGCGGACAGTGTCCTGATATATCAGGTTAAGACTACTGCCGCCATCCATAAGGACTCGAGTGAGATGGTATCCATCAATTATTGGGTCGAGCATGAAGGCAGCCGAACCTCCATGCTGGATACTAGTCGGATGATCAATGCGATCGAAAGTGGTCGGGCAGGCTGACCACGGATTGAATTTGGTGGCGACGGGCTCCATAGTGTATACGTCTCAGAGTGCGCGTTTGCGCCTTCTCCTTGGAATGTGAGTTGCATAAATCATATTTACTGTTTTGACTTCTGGCGGGAATTTTTTCTGTCCCCCAGTGTTCGGCTAGCGAGGCTCATCCTCGTCTTTGCTTGGCGTCTCCCTCCCCTTGTGTTCGACATTTAGCTTGCCGGCCTGCTTGAAAACCCAGCACTCTCTATGGGTGTGATTTGCAGGTTTTTCGGGGGTGCCATGAATCTGACATAATTTGTCTAGAATCTTATTTAGGCTGGACGTTCCATCTCTGCTGCCTTTAAATGGCTTCTTCCGTTGACCGGATCGAGAGCCCCTGAATCCGGCATTGACCGTCGTGTCATCTGGGTTGTCTTCATTGTTTCGATGATTGTTTTTATTGCGTCGCGGCTTCCCATTGCCATCTCTGACTTCGGATGTGCCTGGGTCGTTGGTGCCGCTACGGGCCAGCCAACTGTCCTTGCACGCACAAAAGCGGGTCATAAGGCTTGTTAAGGCTGCCATTGTCCTCGGCTTTTCTTGGCTGAGGTGTCTGGCAAGCCATTCATCTCGGACACTATGCTTGAAGGCCGCTAAGGCTTTGGCGTCCGGGCAGTCGACGATTTGATTCTTCTTAGTAAGAAATCTATTCCAAAGTTTCCGGGCTGACTGTCTGGGCTGTTGAATTATGTGACTTAAGTCGTCTGCATCCGGAGGTCGGACATATGTCCCCTGAAAATTGGCCCTAAAAGCATCCTCAAGTTCTTCCCAACTTCCAATTGAGTTTTCAGGGAGGCTTTTCAACCAGTGCCGAGCTGGTCTTTTCAACTTGAGGGGTAGGTATTTAATGGCGTGGAGATCATCTCCGCGGGCCATGTGGATGTGGAGGATAAAGTCCTCAATCCAGACCCCAGGATCTGTCATTCCGTCGTATACCTCTATATTCACGGGTTTAAATCCTTCTGGAAATTCATGATCCAGCACCTCGTCGGTGAAGCACAAGGGGTGCGCGGCACCCCTGTATTTGTACGTGTCGTGGCATGTTGTCGATGGTTGTTGTGTTCGGTGCTGATTCCAAGCTGTTATTCGATCAATGTGATCGTTTTGGTAGCTCTAATCCTATGCTGGAGCGCGCTTCCTAGATCCATAGATGGACCTGGCCATACCGGACTTTTTGTCCAGGAGCTCACGTAAATCGTGTGCTGACTTGTGTGTGGCATCATTAGCCGTCCTGTCGTGGCCACAGGGTGGTCAGTCCGGCGGATCGGTTGTTTTCGGCTGAATGGGCTCTATGGCCTCATCGTCTAATTCGGGCAGCGGCTTGCGCTTTGGATAGCTTTTTGTGTGGCGATTGCCGCTGTATTTCTCTTCAGTGTTGAGCACTTTGTTCCACCTGCGGTTGAGCGTGTCATGCACGGCTTTAAGCCTTTGCTTCTGCTTCTTTAGGCTTCTCGCGGTGGCAATAAGCCTTCTGTGGAGGTTCTCTTGTTCCAAGTGTTTTTCTGGGATGATGAATGCATCGTCATCCGGACTATTCTCCTCTTTGGTGACAGGTTGATGAATTTTACCCTGAGGATCAGCGTCATCTGACGTCGGCTCCGGACTATGTTCACCATCCCCTCGCTCGTCCTGCTCCATCGCTGGGTCCATGGGTCGTCGTTTCCTTTGGAGTCAACTGGGGTATAATTCTTTCTTGCGCTGTTGTCGTTGTTTTTACTGTGGCGAGATTTAGGGCGGCGCCTACGGCGATGCTTTGGTGGCTTATCGAGGGGACTATCCTTCATTGCATCATCACCGTCGCCTTCTTTTGGTGTGTCCACCATATATATATCATATGATGAGGTGGTAGTCTAGCACCCAGTGGGCGATGGTTCCTGTTCTTCTCCTGTATCGTCGTAGATACTGTTGACATCTTCGGAGTCGAAATCGAGCGTGTCGATTAAGTCATCGACAGTGGCTATGAAGTGGGTGGTGGGTGGGGAATGAATTTCTTCATCGTCCGCTTCCCACTCGAGCCGGACATAGTTCGGCCAAGAGTCTCCCGACAAGGAAAGAGACCTTAATGAGTTTAGCACATCACCCAAGGGCGAGTGCTGAAAAATATCCACAGAGGTGAACTCCATGACTGGTGCCCAATCAGATTCGATAGGCATGGACGTACGCGGTTCGGATCCTATAGCCGGAGAGGAGTCCAAGGGTCCGATGACACCATCCTCACAAGAGGTGGGATCAGTGTTCGGCTCCAATGCCGATAAGTGTGCGGCCTCCATGGCGGGGTCCATCCATCCATCCTCGGCAGGCGTGATCTGCTCCGGATTGATTCCCGGGGCCACCGCAGGTGCGATCTCCCGAACACTGTCTGATGGCAGATCTAAGTCATGATCGTCACGACTGTTCAGCATACCTGACATGGGCTCGAATCCGTCGAATATCAAGTATCTGCGGATGTCGGCAGTATAGTTTAAGCCTCCATACCTGACCTGATGGTCAGGGGCGTAGCTATCGACCTGCTCCAGGTGGCCAAGCGAGTTGGCCTGCAGTACGAAGCCGCCGAATACGAAGATCTGTCCAGGAAGGAAAACCTCCCGCTGGAGTGCGTCATTGAAGATGATTGAAGGAGCAATCAAGCCTTATCGCGACGGCACAGTGGAACTCTCAATGAAAGCACCAATGTCGGTGTCAAAACCGGCGGATCTCGGGTAGGGGGTCCCGAACTGTGCGTCTAAGCCTGATGGTAACAGTAGGCAGGGGACACAATGTTTTACCCAAGTTCGGGCCCTCTCGATGGAGGTAATACCCTACTTCCTGCTTGATTGATCTTGATGATATGAGTATTACAAGAGTTGATCTACCACGAGATCGTAGAGGCTAAACCCTAGAAGCTAGGCTATGATTATGATTGTTCTTGCCCTATGGACTAAACCCTCCGGTTTATATAGATACCGGAGGGGGCTAGGGTTACACAGAGTCGGTTACAGAGAAGGAGATCTACATATCCGAATTGCCAAGCTTGCCTTCCATGCAAAGGAGAGTCTCATCCGGACACGGGACAAGTCTTCAATCTTGTATCTTCATAGTCGAATAGTCCGGCGAAAGTATATAGTCTGGCTGTCTGAAGACCCCTTAATCCAGGACTCCCTCAGTAACCACGAAGGAATTGGAGATTTTGCAGACTGAAATTTGTGCTATCTGAATCCGGCTAATCCTATTTTCTGAAGAGATTATAGTTCAAATGGTAAGTTCTGTTGATGCGTGTCCATGATGTATGAGCTTTATTTGCCCAGTGTATGAAATTTGATGTTTGTGTATGCTTTATTATCACTGGTGCCGAACTATAATGCCCAGTGGGTATAATCAGCTGTAATTTCTTTATTGTATAGTGTAGGATTATTCTACGTTTCAATGCCTTTGTCTCTTTATTGTATAGTGTATGTTTTTAGAGGCGATAGTATAGAGTAGGATAATTCTTTGAATATGCTATATCGTTGACGGGGGCCAACACGCCCAAACATTACCTGGACGCCATCCGAACGAATAAACATGTGTAGTCAAAGCGGGCCTTAATTGGACTGGTCAAATTAATATTTAGTAGATCCAAAATGATGTGGCCCACCGTAACAACGGCTCTTAGCAGGTCGTTAACAAGCCGAAAGCTCCATAGGGCCGTATAAATGGAAATGGCCCGCGGGCCTCTAGCAGGCCGAAATAAATGTCAATTTTGTCCTGGCCCTTTTACTTTACGGGCCAGTAAGAGGCCAAAAGTGTTTTGGGCCAGAAGAGACCCAATTTGCAAACTAGGCTTTTAACAGACTAAAAGTCGCGTTGGGCTGAAATTGTGCCCTGTGGAACGTGGGCCAATAATGGACCCAAAATTAGGTTGCACAGTCAAAGGCCCAACCGTTGTGCGGGCTGTTAACAGGCCGAAAGACAAAATAGGCTAGGAATTGGCCCATTTATCGAATGGGCCGAGGAAAGGCCTAAAGTCACAATGGGCTAGAAGTTGGCCCAATTGTAGAATGGGCTGAGAAAAGGCCGAAAGATGTTCCGGGCCGTTAACGGGCTAGAACTGACGATGGACTGCTAACAGGCCGAAAGAAGGTCGGGCCGTAATTGGGCCCAAAGACGTAGCGGGCCATTAAGGGGCTGGAACTGACGATGGGCTAGAAACTGTCAAATCTAGAATGGGCCTTTGATGGGCCGATTCTGTGTAACTTGTATGGGTCATGCTTGTGAATGGGCCTGACTCAAGTAGGCCGCTAATGGGCTGGCCCGCTTATTTTGACAGGCTCCGCCTTTTAACCTAAACAGGCCATTTTGGGCCGAGCCATGTGTTGACGTACCATAGGCTCGTCCGGTCCACTTGCTTGATGACACCTGTCCCAACATGGTGCTGAAACATGGACACTAAGGCGATCAGAATTTTACACATGGAAATTCTGCATTGGTCCGGGCGGTTAACGGGTTATCGGGTCCAAACCGGAACACGATAGCTTAACGGTGACCCATTACGGTGGATGCCACGTGTCGGTTACCCTTGACGAAAGCACTTCCATGACATGTCATTTATCGTCTTGAAAGTGGACACTTCCGTGATGATAATTTTGGTATTGTCATGGAACACTTCTATGACAGCACAGGTATGACTATCTTAATTCTGTCATGAAATCGTCATGGATGTACATGCATGACAGAAAACGTGACTTACTATGACAAATACGTATCGTCACGGAAGTGGGTTTTTTTGTAGTGATGCAGATGGACTTTTGTAGTTACTTGATTATGAATCATTTGATACTTGCGAACCATGCCTCATGGGCAAGATGACTAAAACTCCGTTCTCCCGAACAATGGAGCGAGCTAATGACTTATTGAAAACAATACATACCGATGTATGCGGTCCGATGAGTGTTGATGTCTCTTACCGATTTGCCTTTATCATTTTGGGGTTATGCATTAGATACGGCTGCATTCATGTTAAATAAGGGCACCATCTAAATCCGTTGAGATGACACCGTATGGACTATGGTTTGGCAAGAAACCTAAGCTATCATTTCTTAAAGTTTGGGGATGCGACACTTATGTCAAAAGGCTTTAGCCTGATAAGGTCGAACCCGAACCGTAGAAGTGCGTCTTCATAGGATACCTAAAGAAACTATTGGGTACACCTTCTACCATAGATTCAAAGGCAAAATCTTTGTTGCTTAGAATGGGTCATTTCTAGAGAAGGAGTTTCTCTCGAAAGAAGTGAGTGGGAGGAAAGTAGAACTTGATGAGATAGTTGTACCTTCTCCCGAATTGGAAGTAGTACACGAGGGGAAAATGTTTTTGTGATGCCTACACAAACTAGAGAGGAAGCTAATGATGATGATCATGAAACTTCAGATCAAGTTACTACTAAACTTTCTAGGTCGACCAGAACATGTTCCGCACCAGAGTGGTACGGTAATCCTGTCCTAGAAGTCATGCTATTAGATCATGGCGAACCTACGAACTATGAAGAAGCTATGATGAGCCCAGATTCTGATAAATGGCTTGAGGCCATGAAATCTGAGATAAGATCCATGTATGAGAACAAAGTGTGGACTTTGGTGGACTTGCCCGATGATCGGCAAGCCATTGAGAATAAATGGATCTTCAAGAGGAAGATGGCATTGATGGTAATATCACTGTCTACAAAGATCGTCTTATCGCAAAAGGTTTTCGGCAAGTTCAAGGGGTTGACTATGATGAGACTTTCTCACCCGTAGCGATGCTCAAGTCTGTCTGAATCATGTTAGCAATTGCCGCATTTTATGATTATGAAATCTGGCAAATGGACGTCAAAACTGTATTCCTTAATGGATTTCTTAAAGAAGAGTTGTATTTGATGCAATGATGTCGCTTGAACTACGTCGGTATTTCCCCAAAGAGGAAGGGATGATGCAGCACAGCTTTGGTAGGTATTTCCCTCAGTTATGAAACCAAGGTTATCGAACCAGTAGGAGAACCAAGCAACACTATATAAACGGTACATGCACACAAAGAACAAATACTTACAACCTGACACGAAAGAGGGGTTGTCAATCCCTCTCGGGTAAACGATTGGTAAAGTGATAGATTGGTAGATGCAAAAAGAATAAAGGCAAAGAAAATTCAGCTATGTATTTTTGGGGTTTTGGTAATATAGATCTAAAAATAAAATATACAAATAAATAAAAAGGATAATAGCAATATAGATATGGAAATATATGATGGGAAAATAGACCCTGGGGCCGTAGATTTCACTAGTGGCTTCTCTTAGAGAAAATAGCATACGGTGGGTAAACAAATTACTATTCGGAAATCGATAGAACCTCAAATAATTATGAAGATATCCAGGCAATGATCATTACATAGGCATCACATCCAAGATTAGTAGACCAACTCCTGCCTGCATCTACTACTATTACTCCACACATCGACCGCTATCCAGCATGCATCTAACGTATTAAGTTCATGGAGAAATGGAGTAATGCAATAAGAACGATGACATGATGTAGAAAAGAACTATTCATGTAGGAATAGACCCCATCTTGTTATCCTTAATGGCAACGATCAATACGTGGCTTGGTGCCCCTTCTGTCACTGGGAAATAACACTGCACGACAGAACCCATCACAAAGCACGTCTTCCCATGGCAAGAAAAATCGATCTAGTTGGCCTAACTAAACCAAAGATTCGACAAAGAAATACGAGAATATATGTAATCATGCATATAAGAGATCAAAGAGACTCAAATAACTTTCATGGATAAATAGATTTGATCATAAACTCAAAGTTCATCGGATCCCAACAAACACACCGCAAAAAGAGTTACATTAAATAGATCTCCAAGAGACCATTGTATTGAGAATCAAAAGAGAGAGAGGAAGCCATCTAGCTACTGCCTACGGACACGTAGGTCTACAGTGAACTACTCACACATCATCGGAGAGGCACCAATGAGGATGATGAACCCCTCTATGATGGTGTCTAGATTGGATCTGGTGGTTCTGGAACTTGCGGCGCCTAGAATTGTGTTTCATCGACTCCCCTAGGGTTTTCGGATTTTTGGGGTATTTACAAAGCAAAGAGGTGATGCAGGAGGCGGCCCAGGTGGGCACAACCCACCAGGGCGCACATGGGCCCCCAGGCACACCCAGGTGGGTTGTGCTCCCATCAGAGCCCTCCTCTGGTACTTCTTTGGCCCAATAGGTGTCTTCTGGTCCAGAAAAATTCTCCAAAAAGTTTTGCTGCATTTGGACTCTGTTTGGTACTGATATTCTGCAAAGTACAAAAAAAAGCAAAAAAACATCAACTGGCACTGGGCACTATGTCAATAGGTAAGTCCCAAAAAATGATATAAAGTTGCTATAAAATGATTGTAAAACATCCAAGAATGATAATATAACAGCATGGAACAATCAAAAATTATAGATACGTTGGAGACGTATCAGCATCTCCAAGCTTAATTCCTACTGGACGTCAAGTAGGTAAATGATAAAAACAGAATTTTTTTATGTGGAATGCTGCCTAACATGTTCATCACATTCTTTTATTTTCTAGTATGGACATGTGGACTTTTATATGGTTCAAAGCAATAATCTAGTTTTGACATGAAGATTTCAATACTCAAGCATATCAACAAGCAACCATGTCTTTCAAAATATCAACACTAAAGCAAGTTATCCCTAGCCCACCATGCTCAATCATTGATCCATTCATGAAATACACTCACATATTAGCTACATCCAATGCTCAAGTACGATCATAGTGCCCCTTAGTTGATGCTTTATAAGAGAAAATGGAGACTCAAATAAAAATAAAAATTTCATAAAGTAAATAGAAAGGCCCTTCGTAGAGGGAAGTAGGGATTTGTAGAGGTGCGAGAGCTCAAAGATTAAACTAAGAGATAAAAACATTTTGAGAGGCATACTTTTCCCATCAACCAAAATGATCGAGTAGTTCCCAATACTTTCCATGCTAGATATATCATAGGCGGTTCCCAAACAGAAAATAAAGTTTATTCCTTTTTCCACCATTCTTTCACATTCCACGGCTAGCCGTATCCACAGGTGCCATCCATACCAACACTTTCCAAGGAATGTATTATTTGACAATATAAAGTAAATTCAGTTTTCATTTCTGGACTAGGCATCCCTAATACCTTTGTCGTACTCTCGTGCAATGATGTGAATAAACACTCATCTTGAGAATAACACATCTAGCATGGAAAAATATCAGACACCCCCTACCGTTTCATGGGTGGTACGAGCACACAAAAAGGAAATTATTTTGAAAATTAGAGATGGCACATACAAATTTGCTTAGAATGGCACGGGAATATCGCATATAGGTAGGTATGGTGGGCTCATATGGCAATACTGGGTTTAATGATTTTGGATGCACAAGTAGTATTTCTACTTAGTACAAGTTAAGGCTAGCAAAAAGATTGAGAAGCATCCAACCAAGAAACAAAAAATCTCATAAGCGAGCATTAAGCATAACTAACACCAAATAATGCACCACCAGTAGGATGTAATTTCATTGCATAACTATTGACTTTCGTGCTTACATAGGGAATCACAAACCTTCACACCAATATTCTTAGTAAAGCATAATTACTCATTAACATGACTCACATATCACTATCATCATATCTCAAAACTATTGCAAAGAATCAAGTTTATTTTGTATAATTATCTTCATAAAAGTTTTATTATATCCCTCTTGAATATCTATCACTTTGGGACTAGTTTCATATGTTGACATTGCTTTTTGACAAGCTCAAACAAATTTAAGTGAAGAACATGAGCATAAAAAATTTCATCTCTCAAAATAATATAAGTGAAGCATGAGAGAACTTCTTCAAAAATACTAACTCTCAAATAAATCTAAGTGAAGCATGAGAGCATTTCTTCAAAATCATTAAAGCACACCGTGCTCAAAAAGATATAAGTGAAGCACTAGAGCAATTCCATAGCTCAAAAAAATTAGTGAAGGATAAAGAGCAATTCTAACAAATCATAGCATAATTTTGGCTCTCTCAAATAGGTGTGTCCAGCAAGGATGCTTGTGACAAACAAAAAATGTAAAACAAGCAAAGACTCATATAGTACAAAACGCTCCAAGCAAAACTCATGATACGTGACGAATAGAAAATATACCTCCAAGTAAAATACCGATGGTCGTTAGAAGAAAGAGGGGATGCCACTCGGGGCATCCCCAAGCTTAGTTGCTTGTTCATCTATGAATATTATCTTGGGGTGCCATGGGGCATCCCCAAGCTTAGGCTCCTGCTTCTCCTTATTCCTTCATCCATCGTGATCTCACCCAAAACTTGAAAACTTCAATCACACAAAACTTAACAAAACCTTCATGAGATCCGTAAGTATAACAAAGCAAATCACCACTCTAAGTACTGTTGCAGACCCATTCATATTTTATTTTTGCATTATATCTACTGTATTCCAAATTTGTTGTGGCTTAGACCCCCGATAAAGTCCATAGATTCATCAAAATAAGCACACAACGCAAAAAAAACAGAATCTGTCAAAAACAGAATAGTCTGTAGCAATCTGAAAACTTCGTATACTTCTGTAACTCAAACAAATCTGAAAAATTAGGACAGCATAGGCAATTTGGATATAAATCTTGTGTAAAATATTTAGAGCAAAATCACGTTTCTCTGATGTATGAAAATTATTTTACTAAGCGCAAAAGTTTTTCTGTTTTTCAACAAGATCAAATCAATTATCACCCAACATGATCCCAAAGGCTTAGCTTGGCACAAAAACTAATTAAAACTTAAAAACAATATCATAACAGTAGCATAATTGTGCAAACACTCAAGAATAGAAAGAAAAAGGCAAAAATAAATTTTATTCATTGGGTTGCCTCCCTACAAGCGCTATCGTTTTATGCCCCTAGCTAAGCATGATATTTCAATGATGCTCACATGAAAGATAGTAATTGAAACATGAAGAGAGCATCATAAAACATGTGACAAACACATTTAAGTCTAATATGCTTCCTATGCATTGGGATTTTATAAGAAAACAAATTATAAAGACAAGCAAAAACTAGCATATGCAAGGAAGGAGAAAGAAACAATAGCAATCTCAACATGAAGAGAGGTAATTTAGCAACATGAAAATTTCTACAACCATATTTTCCTCTCTCATAATAATTACATGAAGGATCATAATCAAATTCAACAATATAACTATCATATAAAAGTTTCTCTCCATGATCCACATGCATAAAAGTTTTATAATCTTCCAAGATAGTGGGATTAACATCAACTAAAGTCATGACCTCTCCAAACCCACTTTCATCAAAAAATTCATAAGATTGAACACTCTCCAAATATGTGGGATTATTTTTACCTAAAGTTGACGCTCTTCCAAACCCACTTTCAATATTATTGCAGGCATTATTATCAATATCATATTCATCATGAGGCTTAAATCAATTTTCAAGATCATAAGAAGAATCACCCCAATCGTGATCATTACAATAAGTAGTGGACATAGAAAAATTAGCATTCCCAAGCTTGGGGTTTTGCATATTATTAGCACAATTAGCATCTTCCATGCTTTTTATTCAAGGGGCTATCATGAATAACTTTATGAATTTCTTCTTCTAACACTTCATCAGAATTTTCAGATTCACGAAATTCAAGCAAAACTTCATAGAGATAATCAAGTGCACTCAAATCACTAGCAACTAGTTCAACATAATTAGATCTCTTAAAAAGATTAGCTAGTGGATGAGGATCCATACCAATAGATTCTTAGCAAGCAAAGATGTAAGAAAATAGAAGACACATGGTCACACAAGCAAACAAAAGATCAAACGAGAAAAAGGCAAATGAAATAGAAGGCAAATAAAAAGGAAAAAAATGTGAAGTGGGGGAGATGAAAATGAGAGGCAAATGGCAAATAATATAAATTGCAAGGAGATGAGATTTGTGATTAGGAACCTGATAGATGTTGATGATGTCTCCCTGGCAATGGCGCCAGAAATTTGCACGTTGCCGGGAGACTACCTTGACTTAATCCTCCCTGGCAACAGTGCTAGAAATTCCTTTTGATGTCGCTTGAACTACGTCAGTATTTCCCCAAAGAGGAAGGGATGATGAAGCACAACTTCGCTAGGTATTTCCCTCAGTTATGAAACCAAGGTTATTGAACCAGTAGGAAAACCAACAACACTATGTAAACGGTAATTGCACACAAAGAACAAATACTTGCAACCCGGCGCGAAAGAGGGGTTGTCAATCCCTCTCGGGTAAACGATTAGTAAAGTGATAGATTGGTAGATGCAAATAGAATAAAGGCAAATAAAATTCAGCGAGGTATTTTTTGGTTTTTGGTAATATAGATCTGAAAATAAAAGATGCAAATAAATAAAAAGGCAAATAGAAATATAGATCTGAAAATATATGATGGGAAAATAGACCCGGCGGCCGTAGATTTCACTAGTGGCTTCTCTCGAGAAAATAGCATATGGTGGGTACACAAATTACTGTTGGGCAATTGATAGAACCTCAAATAATTATGACGAAATCCAGATGCCGGGGATGGCTGATCCTCGAACACCTATGGGACCGGCGGGCCGAGTCCCTTTCGATTCGGTGAGGGCGGAGGTCGCACGAAGAGCGGATCGAGGCGAGGACACGCGGGCGGTTTACCCAGCTTCGGGCCGCACGGATGTGTAAAACCCTACTGCTGCTTGTCTGGTTGTATTGATTTCTTGCTCGGGAGCGATGGATGCTACCAGACCGAGCGTGAGGGTGTTCTTGGTGTTTCGGATCAGCTGGGTTTGAGCCGAACCTCCTCTACGTTGCGCCTGGGCCTCCTTTTATACTCTCAAGGGGTCACCGACAGGTGGCAACGTAGACTAGGACGGTAAAAATGGAAAAGGATGCGGTAGGTACAGCTACCGCTACTGTAGCCACAGTGTATCCTACCTAACTCTGACGGCAGGGGACAAAGTCATTGAATGCACGTCTGAGATGCCTAAACAGTGCAAAAAGTGACCGTTAGGAGCGCCACCGTTTGCCACGATGGCCTTCTCTTCATCTCCGCTTGCCACCGTGTATCCCTAGATGCACAGGCTCCCGCCACGCGTCCCTGAGAAAGCCTCATGGCGACACGCGGGTGGGTGCGCTGGAACGCGGGTACAGAGTGGCGGTGGTCCCACGGCAAGTACCTTGTCGGGGTCGTCGTCTTGTCGCGTCCGAAAGCTTGTCGCTCGTCGGACCTTGCCGGGACGCGCGGTGCATCACGGCAAGTTTCTTGAAGTGCCGTGGTTGGCCTTCCCGGCAAGCTCCTCTTGCTGGGGCCTTGTCTCTTCCCGGCAAGCTCCTCTTGCCGGGGTCTTGTCTCTTCTCGGCAAGCTCCTCTTGTCGGTGTCTTGTCTCTTCCCGGCAAGCTCCTCTTGCCGGGGTCTTGTCTCTTCCCGGCAAGCTCCTCTTGCCGGGGTCTTGGTTTGAGTACTTTGTTCTTGAATGGCTCCAGAGGAACCACGGAGGATCTTGGCGGTCACCCGGCAAGCCTTGCCGCGGGGCGCTGCAACTGCCCGTGCACAAGTTCGGGATACTAGGGTACCCCTACTCTAGTACACCGACAGGAGCCCCCGGGCCTGGGCCACACACGGTGCCGAGCGTTGTTGGGCTAGGCCCAAAACAGTGCACGGGCACGCGCGGCCTAGGTTATGCCGAATCTGACTCCGCATCCACCGCGCCCCCCGTAACGGCACGCGTCAATCGCGGCGTCGTGGGAGAGACCGTGGGTAGTTGTTTATCTGGAAAACCGAAACGTCCGCCCCCCTCCTCCTTATAAGCAGGGGAAACAGGGGCATTCCCCTCACCTTCGCCCTTTGCTGCTGTAATCTCAGAAATCTCCGCCGCTCTCCTCCGCTTGCAGAGTTGAAAGAGAGCAGCGCTTCGCCCCCGTCGCTGCTGCCACCACCAGCGCCGTCGATCTCCCCCACCGCCTCTGCCATGCCTCCGAAGCCCGGGAAGGGGAAGGTCACGAAGGCTGCGGGCGCGAAAGCGGTGAAGTCGACCGAAGCGCAGCGGCTTGAGGCGCTGCGGAAGGAGCGGGCCACTTTCCCCTCCGAGCTCTCCGCGAAGGAGCTGAGGGAGTGGTACTATCTCTTCTGGTTGACGGAGACACGGGCGCATCCGCGCACGAAGGTACTCTCCGCCGTCACCTCGCAAGCGGCTCCAGTTAGCGGGTATCCTTTCTTCGCCGTGTTCTTCTATTGCGGGCTCTGCCCGCCATTCTCTGATTTCTTCTGCGACATCATGAACACCTATGGACTCCACCTCCTTGATTTCACCCCCAACACCGTTCTGGCCATGGTAGTTTTCGCCCATCTATGTGAAAACTTTGTCGGAGTCCACCCCAACGTGGCCCTCTTTCGCCACTTCTTTATGCCTCGCGTCGAGAGAGGGGAACCTCTTGCCGGCGGGATCGCCTGGATCTCGCGAGCCGGCAAGAAGGAGACTTATCTGGAGGGGGAGCCCCGCAGCAAGTGGGATGAGTGGAGAGCAGATTGGTGTTGGGTTGTAGAGGAGAACCCGCAGCCGTTCACCGCCCTGCGCCAAGCCCCAGCAGTGCGCGGCAATGACTGGAGCGCTCTGTCCGCGGACGACGACAAGCTGAAGATCGCCACCACCCGGATCTTGTGTCTCAGGCTTGCCGGGCTGACTGTAGGGGCTGTCGGCACAGATTTCCTTCGCCGGCGCATTGCTCCTCTGCAGGCAAGGGGGTGACCCGCCAGGGAATTTGGAGGCCCGGCAGATATCATGAGGTTGCGCCCAGGCCTCAACTTCAATTTCACCGTCATAGAGCTGGACGGGATGCTCAAGGAGATGTTCAAGCATGACCCGCAGCATCCCGAGTGGCTCAGGTTGCCGGCAGGCGTCGTTCCTCTGTGCAACAACTCCTCGCGCGACCGCATTTGCGCCATGATGCCATTGTGTGATCCACACGGGATCGTTCCAACTTGGCAAGAGCCTGCCGGAGACGTTGTGCAGCAGTTCTTCGACAGCCTGGTGGAAGTTGCGGTCAATGCTGACGACAAGAAGCTCCTCACCCGCGACACCACCGATCAAGAGATGGAACGCATCGCCACCAGGGCGGAAGAGGTGGCGGCAGCCGCAGCCGCGGGTGAATTTGGGTTCACGGTGGAGGAGGCGGACGCGGCATCGGCGACGAGTCTTGCCGAGCAGGAGTGGCCCGAAGATGAAGAAGAGCTTGTCGCGCCCGACGCCGAGTTGAGTGAGCCTGCCGAGGGTGCGAGCGGCCCGCCATCTCCGGGGAGCTTGCCGGGGGCAGGGCTCGGAGCGCAGCCCCCAACGCAGCCAAGAAGGTGCCTCCGCAGGGTCGGGGACGCAGCAGGGCGGCAAGCTGGTCAACAGCCGCAGCGCCGCGTGACGCGCTCCGCTGCGGCAAGTATGGTTGCCGCGGGTGCGCCTCCCGCCGTGGTGGCAACTGGGGTGGGGTCATCCCGGGTTGGCGCTGCAGTCCCCGCCAAGCGGCCAAGGGATCCTACCCCTCCACCTCGTCGCGCCGGAGGTGGGCCGAACTTCGACCTCTCCGCGCTCAGCTCCGACGAGGAGGAGGAGGAAGAGTAAGATTCCCTTGTTGGTCTTGTAGTTCTTCACTGGCTATTATTGTCTTGCATCTGATCTGACCCACCCTGGACTCTCCCTTTTTAGGACTTTGGCCCAGAGGGCGGCGAAGAGGGCCAAGGCTCAGGTGGTGGTCATCGAGGACGAGCCCACTACGACGGCAGGAGGCGCGCCCGAGACCGCCTTGCCGGATCCGGCCATCACTTCACAGAGCAGCCCCCAGCGCAGCCCCCAGCGTAAGTATATGGTTTACTTTCTGCTTCTGGGTGCGCGTGGTTGCTCTTTTCCTTTGCTGACATCTGATTGCCGGTTTGTTTGTGCAGGAGCAGAACAGCTTCATCAGGAGGGCGTGGTGATCACCTCCGACTCGTCGTCTGCGTCAACTACACCGCCAAGGGCGGACTCTCCGGCAAGGGAGCGTTCTCCGGTAAGGGAGGAGCCTCCGGCAAGGGAGGAGTCCCCGGCAAGGGACAGCGCCAATGAGCCCCCGGAGGTGGAGCTCATGACAGCGGATCCCAGCACAGGTAGTCCTCCTTGCTAGAAACTTTCCTTGTATTCTTCTGCTGATTTTTCTTCCTGAGTGCTTGTTTGACTTCTCACCCTTCTCCGGTCGTCAGATCCACCCTCCGCGGATCCGATGGAGACTGAAACGGGCGGCGAGGAGGACGCGCGCGGCAACACTAATGATGCCGCGGCCGCCGAAGACGGAGCTAGTGTTGACGTGCCTGCCGGCGAAGAGGCCGCCAAGGCTGCCGCCGAGGAAGCTGGTGGGGGATCTGGTGATCGTACTGACGGCCCTGAGGCCGCAGGAGCGTCAGGCGCTGTACCGACCGCCGATCCTTCCGCCGCTGCCGCAGCGTCAGGCTCCGAGGAGCCCCAGCCCGGCGCCTATCTGAAGGCTGGCGAGGGCATCTTCATCAAGCTCCCTTGGGCGTCAAGCTCCAGGGCGCCGGTGGAAGGGGAAGCTTTGGATGGGGAGGTGCTCGCCTCCGCCGGGTTGTCGATCGTCGACGCGCCGGGAAGCAGCAGTGACGAGCCCGAGGAGGAGCGGCTGCTGCGGAGGCTGCTGTCACTCTACCGCGCCCGGCAAGCCAAGCTGGCTTCCCGGGAAGCGCTTGTCGCGAAGGCGGGAGTTTACATGGAGAAGCGTGCAGAGGAGCTCCGGGGCCACAATCAAGAAGCTCTCCGGTCCCTAGCACAGGAGCGGGAGCGACTCGATGAGGCGCGCACAGTCTTCCTTCTCGAGAAGGCCGAAGCTGAGGAGGAGCAAAGGCTGGCCGCCGAGAAGCAGTCCGCGCGGGAAGGCGAACTAGTGCAGCGGAAGGCCAGTCTTGACAGCTACGAGGAAGAGCTCGCCGAGCGCGAGCGAGCACTTGGCGGGGCACTCAAGGAGGCGAAGGATGATGCGGCAATTGCAGAGGCCGCCAAGAAAGAGCTGGAGGAGAAGGTGGCACAGTTGGAAGCTGATCTGAAGGTGGGTGGCGAAGAGCTTGCCGCGCTCAAGCGGGAGCGCGAGAAGGACGCCCTTGCCCACGGTGAGCTGCAGGGCCAACTCTCCGAGAAGGGCAAAGAGCTGCGTGCCGCCAAGGATTCCAATGCTGATCTGGAGCTGAAACTGGCCACCTTGACGGAGACGTTGGATGGCGCCAAGAAACGGGAGGCGGACTTGAAGAAGGACATCAAGGCCAACGAGGCGCTACTGGCGAGGGCCGCCGAAACCCAGAATCTTTTCAGAGATACTGTGGCGCTCTGGACGGAGGGCCTCGTGGACATTGCCGCAGTCATCGAAGAGGAGCTGGTGCACTTGGGGGTGGAAGGCTTCGTGTACTCCTCCGACGAGGACCTCCAACTCAGCGCCAAGCTCACTCTGTTCTTCAAAGGCGTGGCGTCGGCGCTCCAGCAACTCCGGGAACGGATCCCAAAGCAGCTGGCCGACGAGTCACGCTCGATTTGTGCCGGAGTTCTGGAGAAGGTGCTGGTGAAGGTGGCCTTCCGCAATCCGGGCCTCAACCTCACCAACGTCCTCAGGAAGCTGCCGGCGGACGCTGATCTTGACGCCCTTAAGGCCCTCGTCGCACCCATCGTGGACAGGGTGAACGAGGTTAAAAGGGTTGACGGCGGTCGCGTAGATTAGGCCGTCCGTTCTTCTTTCCTTGCCGCTGTTAGTTATGTCATGGGAATACTTTATTAGAAGTGCGACAAGTTATTTTTGTAATATAACTCTATCTTAGGTAAAAATTGTGGTGTTACTTCCTTTACTCGACTCTTGGCTTTGTATGGTTCTGCCCTACGCTTTCTAGGAAAACTTGCCGGCGCAAGCACCCTTGCCGCGAGCGCCGAGTGCGGAACTTCAGCAGCCTGCTCGCGGGGTCGCCACCGACAAGCAACCTTGTCGCAACTAGCCGCGGCTCGCTTAAGTTGTTGAGCGGACTCGAAACAAAGTAAGGGCGCAGCTAGCTACGAGTCGGTTCCTCCGCGCACAGGTTTTCCATACAAAGCACGGTCGCTTCAAGGAAAATAACGCAAAATCTAAAAGAAACGATGTTACTTCCTTTACTCGACTCTTGGCTTTGTATGGTTCTGCCCTACGCTTTCTAGGAAAACTTGCCGGCACAGGCACCCTTGCCGCGAGCGCCGAGTGCGGAACTTCAGCAGCCTGCTCGCGGGATCGCCACCGACAAGCAACCTTGTCGCAACTAGCCGCGGCTCGCTTAAGTTGTTGAGCGGACTCGAAACAAAGTAAGGGCGCAGCTAGTTACGAGTCGGTTCCTCCGCGCACAGGTTTCCCATACAAAGCACGGTCGCTTCAAGGAAAATAACGCAAAATCTAAAAAAGTTGATTGCTTAAGCTTTAGCAACTTAGCTTTTCTGTCGCCTGCTTCCCGGCAAGGAGAAGCTCCCTTGAACGGCCCGGTCCACACCATCATCTTCTCCTCCCCTCCCCCCGGTAAACCTTGTGGGCGAGGGAACCTTCCTTCTTTTGAGAAAGAGACAGAGAAATAAAGTAATGATATGGAGCCTTGCGGCTCGTTATTGCGGTGTTATTTCCTTTACTCGACTCTTGGCTTTGTATGGTTCTGCCCTACGCTTTCTAGGAAAACTTGCCGGCGCAGGCACCTTTGCCGCGAGCGCCGAGTGCGGAACTTCAGCAGTCTGCTCGCGGGGTCGCCACTGACAAGCAACCTTGTCGCAACTAGCCGCGTCTCGCTTAAGTTGTTGAGCGGACTCGAAACAAAGTAAGGGCGCAGCTAGCTACGAGTCGGTTCCTCCGTGCACAGGTTTCCCACACAAAGCATGGTCGTTCAAGGAAAATAACCCAAAAACTTACCCAGATCTGGTGCTTACTGGTGCGCGGGGTCTGCGCCCGGCTCTGTACAAAGGATTACATGCAACAGCGGCAAGACTTGTACAAAAAGGTGGTTGCCGGACGGGGTCCGACAAACGCGCCTTACGGGCAAAACTTACGAAGATGCTCGCTGTTCCAGGAGTGGCTCACTGGTACGCCATCTTCGGTCTCAAGGCGGACAGCGCCAGGCCTTGTGACTCGCTTCACCCGGCAAGGGCCTTCCCACATCGGCGTCAACTTGTTGGAATTCTTGGCGGACTGAATGCGCCTAAGAACAAGGTCGCCTTCCTCGAGACTCCTGGCATCAACTCTGCGGCTATGGTAGCGGCGCAGAGCTTGCTGGTAGCGAGCGGCTCGCACAGCAGCCTGGAGACGGTCTTCCTCAAGGAGCAGCGCGTCATCTTGCCGCAGCTGCTCTTGCTCGAGCTCATCATAAGCGAGCACTCGAGGTGACCCGTATACGAGTTCCGTGGGGGTAACTGCCTCTGCTCCATAAACTAGAGCGAAAGGTGTCTGTCCAGTGGCTCGATTTGGCGTCGTCCTGATCGACCAAAGAACCACTGGCTTAATCTTGGCCCAGCGGGCCTATGGCGCTACGAACGCCATGACGCCGCTGGTCCCGCGCCTCCTGAGACGGGCGCGGTGCACGCATGGACGCCGAGGTCTATGCCGCCTTGCCCTTGGACTTGGCTGCACTGAGAGCTCCCCCGTCGACGCCCGTTCCTCCGCCGGCGTCCGCTCCACCACCCGTTTGCTCCGGAGGCGGCGAAAGCGACGCAGACGGAGCAGCTGCCTCCGAATCCTTCTTCTTCGGTGGCATGTTGATGAAGACGATGAAGATTTAGCTCGCGTGCATGCCGGATCGGGTTCGCACGATCTCGACGCCCCCTACCTGGCGCGCCAAAGATGCCGGGGATGGCTGATCCTCGAACACCTATGGGACCGGCGGGCCGAGTCCCTTTCGATTCGGTGAGGGCGGAGGTCGCATGAAGAGCGGATCGAGGCAAGGACACGCGGGCGGTTTACCCAGCTTCGGGCCGCACGGATGCGTAAAACCCTACTGCTGCTTGTCTGGTTGTATTGATTTCTTGCTCGGGAGCGATGGATGCTACCAGACCGAGCGTGAGGGTGTTCTTGGTGTTTCGGATCAGCTGGGTTTGAGCCGAACCTCCTCTACGTTGCGCCTGGGCCTCCTTTTATACTCTCAAGGGGTCATCGACAGGTGGCAACGTAGACTAGGAGGGTAAAAATGGAAAAGGATGCGGTAGGTACAGCTACCGCTACTGTAGCCATAGTGTACCCTACCTAACTCTGACGGCAGGGGACAAAGTCATTGAATGCACGTCTGAGTCGCCTAAACAATGCAAAAAGTGACCGTTAGGAGCGCCACCGTTTGCCATGATGGCCTTCTCTTCATCCCCGCTTGCCACCGCGTATCCCTAGCTGCACAGGCTCCCGCCACGCGTCCCTGAGAAAGCCTCATGGCGACACGCGGGTGGGTGCGCTGGAGCGCGGGTACAGAGTGGCGGCGGTCCCCCGGCAAGTACCTTATCGGGGTCGTCGTCTTGTCGCGTCCGAAAGCTTGTCGCTCGTCGGACCTTGCGGGGACGCGCGGTGCATCGCGGCAAGTTTCTTGAAGTGCCGTGGTTGGCCTTCCCGGCAAGCTCCTCTTGCCGGGGCCTTGTCTCTTCCCGGCAAGCTCCTCTTGCCGGGGTCTTGTCTCTTCTCGGCAAGCTCCTCTTGCCGGTGTCTTGTCTCTTCCCGGCAAGCTCCTCTTGCCGGGGTCTTGTCTCTTCCCGGCAAGCTCCTCTTGTCGGGGTCTTGTCTCTTCCCGGCAAGCTCCTCTTGCCGGGGTCTTGGTTTGAGTACTTTGTTCTTGAATGGCTCCAAAGGAACCACGAAGGATCTTGGCGGTCACCCGGCAAGCCTTGCCGCGAGGCGCTGCAACTGCTCGTGCACAAGTTCGGGATACTAGGGTACCCCTAATCTAGTACACCGACACCAGACAATGATCATTATATAGGCATCACGTCCAAGATTAGTAGACCGACTCCTTCCTGCATCTACTACAATTACTCCACATATCGACCACTATCCAGCATGCATCTAGTGTATTAAGTTCATGGAAAAACGGTGTAATGCAATAAGAACGATGACATGATGTAGACAAGATCTATTCGTGTAGGAATAGATCCCATCTTGTTATCCTTAATGGCAACGATCAATATGTGTCTTGCTGCCCCTTCTGTCACTGGGAAAGAACATCGCACGACCGAACCCATCACATAGCACCTCTTCCCATGGCAATAAAAATCAATCTAGTTGGCCTAACTAAACCAAAGATTTGAAGAAGCAATACGAGGCTATAAGTAATCATGCATATAAGAGATCAAAGAAACTCAAATAACTTTCAAGGATAAATAGATTTGATCATAAACTCAAAGTTCATCGGATCCCAACAAACACACTGCAAAAAGAGTTACATCAAATAGATCTCCAAGAGACTATTGTATTGAGAATCAGAAGAGAGAGAGAGACGAAGTCATCTAGCTACTGCCTACGGACCCGTAGGTCTACAATGAACTACTCACGCATCATCGGAGAGGCACCAATGAGGATGATGAGCCCATCTGTGATGGTGTCTAGATTGGATCTGGTGGTTCTGAAACTTGCGGAGGCTGGAATTGTGTTTCGTCGACTCCCCTAGGGTTTTTGGATTTTCATGGTATTTATAGAGCAAAGAGGAGGTGCGGGAGGCGGCCGAGGTGGGCACAACCCACCTGGGCGCGCCTGGGGGTTGTGCTCCCCTTGGAGCCCCCCTCTGGTACTTCTTTGGCCCAACAGGTGTCTTCTGGTCTAGAAAAATTCTCCAAAAAGTTTCACCGCGTTTGGACTCTGTTTGGTACTGATATTCTACTAAGTAAAAAAACAAGCAAAAAATACCAACTGACACTGGGCACTATGTCAATAGGTTAGTCCCAACAAATGATATAAAGTTGCTATAAAATGATTGTAGAACATTCGCAAATGATAATATAATAGCATGGAATAATAAAAAAATTATAGATACGTTAGAGACGTATCATGCAACCAGAAGGTTTTGTCGATCCTAAAGGTGCTAACAAAGTGTGCAAGCTCCAGCGATCCATCTATGGACTGGTGCAAGCATCTTGGAGTTGGAATATACGCTTTGATGAGGTGATCAATGTTGGGGAACGTTGCAGAAAATTAAAAATTTTCCTACGGTTTCACCAAGATCCATATATGAGTTCATCTAAGCAACGAGTCAAGGGAGAGAGTTTGCATCTACATACCACTTGTAGATCACGTGTGGAAGCTTGCAAGGGGATGGTGATGATGGAGTCGTACTCGAACGTGATTCGGATCACCGATGTCCAAGTGCTGAACGGACAGCACCTCCGCGTTCAACACACGTACGGGACGGACGACGTCTCCTCCGTCTTGATCCAGCAAGGAGGAAGGAGAGGTTGAGGAAGGCAGCTCCAATGGCAGCACGACGGCGTGGTGCAGTTGGTGCAGCAGTACTCCGTCAGAGCTTCGCCAAGCACGTACGGAAGAGGAGAGGTGTTGGGGAGGGGAGGGGCTGCGCCTTGGCTTGTGTTGCTGCAGCCCTCCCCTCACCCCTCTATTTATAGGGGAAGGGCAAGGGGGGCCGGCCCCTCTAGATGGGATCTAGAGGGGGGGCGGCGGCCAGGGAGGGGTGGCTTGCCCACCAAGCAAGGGGGGCGCCCCCCTTAGGGTTTCCCCCCCAACCCTAGGCGCATGGGCCCAAGGTGGGGGGCGCGCCCAGCCCACCAGGGGCTGGCTGCTATCCCATGCGGCCCCATGTGGCCCCCCGGGAGGGGTGGCCCCTCCCGGTGGACCCCCGGAACCCCTCCGGTGGCCCCGGTACAATACCGATAAGCCCCCGAAACTTTCCGGTGTCCGTATGACAACTTCCCATATATATAACTTCACCTCCGGACCATTCCGGAACTCCTCGTGATGTCCGGGATCTCATCCGGGACTCCGAACAACATTCGGTAGTCACATACTAGTCTTCCTAATAACCCTAGCGTCACCGAACCTTAAGTGTGTAGACCCTACGGGTTCGGGAGACATGCAGACATGACCGAGACCACTCTCTGGTCAATAACCAATAGCGGGATCTGGATACCCATGTTGGCTCCCACATGCTCCTCGATGATTTCATCGGTTGAACCACAATGTCGAGGATTCGATCAAACCCTGTATACAATTCCCTTTGTCAATCGGTACGTTACTTGCCCGAGACTCGATCGTCGGTATCCCAATACCTTGTTCAGTCTCGTTACCGGCAAGTCACTTTACTCGTACCGTAATGCATGATCCCGTGGCCAAACACCTTGGTCACCTTGAGCTCATTATGATGATGCATTACCGAGTGGGCCCAGAGATACCTCTCCGTCATACGGAGTGACAAATCCCAGTCTCGATCCGTGTCAACCCAATAGACACTTTCGGAGATACCTGTAGTGCACCTTTATAGTCACCCAGTTACGTTGTGACGTTTGATACACCCAAAGCACTCCTACGGTATCCAGGAGTTACACGATCTCATGGTCGAAGGAAGAGATACTTGACATTGGCAAAGCTCTAGCAAACGAACTACACGATCTTTGTGCTATGCTTAGGATTGGGTCTTGTCCATCACATCATTCTCCTAATGATGTGATCCCGTTATCAACGACATCCAATGTCCATAGCCAGGAAACCATGACTATCTGTTGATCACAACGAGCTAGTCAACTAGAGGCTCACTAGGGACATATTGTGGTCTATGTATTCACACGTGTATTACGATTTCCGGATAATACAGTTATAGCATGAATAAAAGACAATTATCATGAACAATGAAATATAATAATACTTTTATTATTGCCTCTAGGGCATATTTCCAACAATCAAAGCATTTGGTTTTATACAAACTTATGGTGAAGCCTGTATTTACAAGAAAGTTAGTGGGAGCTCTATAGCATTTCTGATATTATATGTGGATGACATATTATTGATTGGAAATGATATAGAATTTCTGGATAGCATAAAAGGATACTTGAATAAGAATTTTTCAATGAAAGACCTCGGTGAAGCTGCTTATATATTGGGCATCAAGATCTATAGGGATAGATCGAGACGCTTAATAAGACTTTCACAAAACACATACCTTGACAAAGTTTCGAAGAATTTCAAAAATGGGTCAGTCAAAGAAAGGGTTCTTACATGTATTGCAAGGTGTGAAGTTGAGTAAGACTCAAAGCCCGACCATTGCAAAAGATAGAGAGAGAATGAAAGTCATTCCCTATGCCTCAGCCATAGGTTCTATACGATATGCCATGTCGTGTACCACACCTGATGTGTGCCTTTCCACTTGTCTGGCAAAGGGGGTACAAGAGTGATCCAGGAGTGGATCACTAGACAACGTTCAAAATTATCCTTAGGTGCCTTAAAGAGGACTAAGAAAATGTTTATCGGTTATGGAGGTGATAAAGAGTTCGTCGTAAAGGGTTACGTCGATGCAATCTTTGACTCCGATCCAGATGACTCTGAGTCTCAATCTGGATACGTATTGAACGTGGGAGCAATTAGCGAGAGTAGCTCCATGCAGAGCATTGTAGACATAGAAATTTGCAAAATACATACATATCTGAATGTTGCAGACCTGTTGACTAAAAACCTCTCTCACAAGCAAAACATGATCACACCTTAGAACTCTTTGTGTGTTAATCACATGGCGATGTGAACTAGATTATTGACTCTGGTAAACTCTTTGGGTGTTAATCACATAGCAATGTGAACTAGATTATTGACTCTAGTGCAAGTGGGAGACTGATGGAAATATGCCCTAGAGGCAATAATAAATTGGTTATTATTATATTTCCTTAATCATGATAAATGTTTATTATTCATGCAAGAATTGTATTGGCCGAAAACTTAAATACATGTGTGGATATAAACAAATACCGTGTCCCTAGTGAGCCTCTACTAGACTAGCTCGTTGATCAAAAGATGTTTAAGGTTTCATAACCATAGACATGAGTTGACATTTGATAACGGGATCACATCATTAGGAGAATGATGTGATGGATAAGACCCATCCGTCAGCTTAGCATATGATCGTTCAGTTTATTGCTACTGCTTTCTTAATGTCAAATACATGTTTCTTCGACCATGAGATCATGCAACTCCCGGATACCGGAGGAATACCTTGTGTGCTATCAAACGTCACAACGTAACTGGTTGATCATAAAGATGCTCTACAGGTATCTCCGAAGGTATCTGTTGAGTTGGCATGGATCGAGATTGGGATTTGTCACTCCGAGTATCGGAGAGGTATCTCTGGGCCCTCTTGGTAATACACACCATAAGAAGCTTGCAAGCAAAGTGACTAAGGAGTTAGTTATGACATGATGTATTACGGAACGAGTAAAGAGTCTTGCCGGTAACGAGATTGAACTAGGTATGGAGATACTGACGATCGAATCTCGGACAAGTAACATACCGATAGACAAAGGGAATTATGTATGTTGTCGTAAAGGTTTGACCGATAAAGATCTTTGTAGAATATATAGGAACCAATATGGGTATCCTGCTCTCGCTATTGGTTATTGACCGGAGAGGCGTCTTGGTCATGTCTACATCATTCTCGAACCCGTATGGTCCGCATGCTTAATGTTCATTGACGATATAGTATAACATGAGTTATGTGATTTAGTGATCGAATATTGTTCGGAGTCCCGGATGAAATTACGAACATGGCGAGGAGCTCTGGAATGGTTCGGAGGTAAAGATTGATATATATGACAATGTTATTTGGTCACCGGAAAGGTTTCAGAAGTACCGGGTATTTATCGGAGCGCCGAAGGGGTTCCGGGAGGCCATCGGTAAGCGGTGGGCCTTATGGGCCAAAGGGGGAAGCACACTAGCCCAGAAGGGGGCTGGCATGCCCCTCCACCCCTGCCCACGCGCCAAAGGAAGGGAGGGAAGGAAGGGGGAGGCGCCCTAAGGCAGCCAGCCCACCTTTCCTTCCCCCTATGTTCAAATATGGAAGGGGGAGGCCCGACTAGGCAGGCCTCTTGGGCAAAGCTGCCGGCCACTTGGGGGCGCCCTAGGGCTGCCTGCTCTCCCCCCTCCACCTATATATATGAGAGGAGTGAGATGGGCAACACACAATACGATTCCCTAGCCGTGTGCGGCGCCCCTCTCCCTCTAGTTCGTCCTTGATCATATTTCCGTAGTGCTCGACGAAGCCTGCGGAGATAGTTGCATCATCACCGTCACCATGCCATCGTGCTGCCGGAACTCATCTACTACTTCGCTCGTCTTGCTGGATCAAGAAGGCAGGGACGTCATCGAGCTGACGTGTGTTGAACACGGAGGTGTCGTACGTTCGATACTTGATCGGACGGATCGTGAAGGTGTATGACTACATCAACCGCGTTGATAAACGCTTCCGCTTAACAGTCTATGAGGGTACGTAGATACACTCTCCCCTCTCGTAGCTATGCATCTCCATGGATAAATCTTGTGTGTGCGTAGAATTCTTTTTGTTTTCCATGCAAAGTTCCCCAACATATAAATGTAATTAGGATGGTCTCAAATGATAAATATGTCAAATGTAATTTCTTCGTCTCCTCGAGGCGAATAACTTTCCTTTTCAGATCACCTCAATACAAGGTCGTATGCCACAACTTAGCCAAAACAGTCCGACCTAATCATGACTTCAAATTGAGCGCCCGGCTCAGACACATATTGATACATGTTTGAAGGTAGCGACACTGTAACCCATGATTTTTCCAGGTTTATAAGAAAACTATTTGAAAAATGCAAAAAAATATCAAATTAAGAACAATTTTAAAGCACGTTTTTTATAAAAGGCAATAACTTTTTGAAACCATGAACAATCTTTTAAAAATATGATTTTCTTTTTAAATCGTGAACAATTTTTGAAATCACCCAAAAAAATCAAATGAGAAACATATTTTTAAATTTCGAACAATTTTAGAAACATGAACATGTTTTAGAAATTCTGCACATATTTTAAAACAAGACCATTCTTTGAAATTGAGAACAAATATTCCAACATGGATATTTTTCAAAACATGAACATTTTTTAAATTCTGATTTCTTTAAAAAGGATATTTAAAAAAATATAAATAGAAAAAAGGCATAGAAAACCAGTAAATAAACAACATGGAAAGAAAGCAATAAACAACCAGACTGAAGCCTTCTGGAAGGTTCCCAAAACCCGACAAATGGGCCGTCCCAATGAATCACTAGCGAGCCAATTCCTGTGGAAAGTGGCGTCAATTGACACAATATGCGTCGAATAGGAAATTCCACCGGCGGCACCGTCCAACAAGTTGCTCCGAGAATTTGCCCTTTTGAGCTAGAAAAGTTTAGTAGATTAAACAAAGGTCACAAAGCTTGGGCTTCAACGAACGTAAGAAAGAAAATAGACAACCTCATCTGAACATTTATATGGCCCGCGAAAGCTCAGTGAGGCCCATTACTTGAACATGGTAGTACAAGCTTTGCGGGTCTGAAAGAACTTCCTATTTGACGGGAGCAACTAGTTGACGAGCGCTTTTTTGGAAGCCTCACAATGATCAGCGTCATATGGCGCGCTCTCAGCCGCTGCCGCATGTTGCGCTCTGGTCGCTTCCTCTGGATATTTTTTTCGCATGTGTTTTCGGCTTTTAAAACGGGTTTTTTTGAGTTTTTTTCAACTTCTTAGTTTTTCACAGGTCCTCCTGAGCTTTTGGACCAAAAAAACTCCCGAAATCTTTATTGGGTGAAAAAACTTTTTTTTTCTTTTTGCTTCCGTGAGAGGCACGGTTTTGCTTTTGCGAGATGCACAGCCGGAAACAGAAAAAAAAACTTGTTCCCTTTTTTTTGTTTTCACGAGAGGTGCCTCTTGAAAACGAAAAAAAGGAATTTTCAAAACGGAAAAAAGTGTTTTTTATTTTTTTCCTTCCGCGAGAGGCACGGTTGTGATTTCGCGAGAGGCATGGCCATGTCTCTTTCGGAAAGGGAAAAACCGTCCTCCTGGTTTGGTTTTTTTCGTGAAAAAAAGTTCATCAAAACCTATCAACATGGGATATAATTTTGAAGATCTCGATGCGAGGAATCTAACTATGAAAACTGTTCGAGATTTGGACGCACGATTTGAGAGATAAAACATTTTAAATAAACAAATCTATGAAAAAAGGAAAAGCTCTCAGGTTGCGACAAGTGGCGCGCGTCACTTGTCATAACCTGGAGAAGTGGGAGTGGATTTTGCAAGGAATACTCCTCAATTAGTGACTTCGCTATTTGTCGCAACAAATTGGGCGACAACCATATCTCGCTAAGTGCAAGACTAGCTTTCGTCTCACTGAAGCCTTTTTTTGTTGTGTACGGAGCTTGGCCGGCAAGTTTCTCGCTTTCGATCGACCAATCGTTCGGGCGCGCTCGAATTGCTCTATTTTTTTTCCTTTTCTCTTTTCATTATAGATTTTATTATCTTTCTTTGAGATTTTCACTGGATTTTCAGTTTTTCCTTTGGTTTTTCATTGATTTCTTCATTTTCATTCCAGGTTTTTACTAGTTTTTTATTTTCCCTTTTCTCATTTTTCTTTTGTTTCTTTCTCTGTTTTCTTTGTTTTTTTTCTTTTCTTCCCTAATTTCTTATTTTTC